>NC_134907.1:16123493-16148493 GCF_041734735.1 Babylonia areolata
TGATGATGTTGGCGGTGGTGGTGGTGATGACAATGATGATGGTGGTGGTGGTGGTGGTGATGATGATGATGGTGGTGGTGGTGGTGATGACGATGATGATGATGGTGGTGGTGGTGGTGGTGGTGGTGAAGATGATGATGATGATGATGGTGGTGGTGATGATGATAATGACGATAGTGGCGGTGGTGGTGGTGATGATGATGGACGATGATGATGATGGTGGTGGTGGTGGTGGTGATGGTTGAGGTGCTGGTGGTGCTGATGATGACGATGATGATGATAGTGGTGGTTGTGGTGATGACGATGATGTTGGTGGAGGTGGTGGTGGTGATGACGATGATAATGGCGGTGGTGGTGGTGATGATGACGATGATGATGCTGGCGGTGGTGGTGGTGGTGGTGGTGGTGATGATAACGATGAAGGCGGTGGCGGGGGGGGGTGATGATGGCGGTGGTGCTGCTGCTGGTGATGATGACGATGATGATGGTGGTGGAGGCGGTGGTGATGATGAACATAACAGTGATGAAGACTACAGGATGTATGTGTGGATGGATGGATGGGCGGGGGGGGCAAGTTTAGGCGGAGAGGGTGGAACACAGAGAGGGGAGGAGAAGGAGGGAGAGGGACTGGGTAGAGGAGGAGGAGAGGGAGGAGGAGGAGGAGGAGCAGGAAGTTTAGGAGATACCTGCCTCTTTTCAAAGAATCCCTTTGAGCGCCAGATGGGACTGTTTATCATCATAACGCCCCCGTTTCCAGCGTCGCAAGGTCTCTCTGACCTGAGATGCCGTGTGTTTGTTTGTTTGCTCTATTTCTTTCTTTCTTTCTTTCTTTCTTTCTTTCTTTGTTTAATCATTCATAAGCCTACTCATTCATTTACTTATTCATTTATTCTTGTATAGAATTAGTTACTTACTTAGTTAATTAGTTACTTAGTTAGTTAGTCATTCTTTGTTTATTTGTTCGTTTATCGATCTGTTAACTTTGTATGGATTTGCTCATTAATTTTATCTATCTATTCTTTATATTCTATGCTATCATTATTTCAAAAATTCTTTCCCTTACTTTACCTAACCTTTACCTTACCTTGCTTTCCCTTACCACGTCTTTATTTACATTATATTACCTTCACCCACCTGCTCTTACTTTACTTTCCTTACCTTTCCTTTCCATACCTTACTTTCATTTACGTTATGTCGCTTAACTTTACCACGCCTTACCTTACATCGCTTTAGTTCCCTTTCTTTACCTTACCTTACTTTACCTTATATTCCCCCAAGATTACTTCCCATGAATTACCTTGACATACTTTACCTTACCTTACCTTACTTTCCCTTACCTCCGTTACATTTTACCCTACCTCACCTTACCTTACCTTACCTTACCTTACCTTACGCAATTTTACGCTCCCTTACTTTACCCAACCTTCCCTTACCTTCCCTTACCTCAGCTTACTTTACCCAACCTTCCCTTCCCTTACCTTTATCCAACTTTACGATACCTTACCTTATCTTACCTTACTTTACCTTACTTTACCTTACTTTACCCAACTTTACCTTACCTTACCTTACATTACCCAATCTTACATTACCTTACTTTACCTTACCTTACCTTACTTTACCCAACTTTACCCTCCCTTACTTTCCACAACCTTATCTTACCATACGGTCACTTTACCTTCACGTTTACCTTAACTTACCTACTTACTTAACCCACCTTACCTTACCAGACAGTCACTTTACCTTCACGTTTACCTTAACTTACCTACTTACTTAACCCACCTTACCTTACCAGACGGTCACTTTACCTTCACCTTTACCTTAACTTACCTACTTACTTAACCCACCTTACCATATCCTTTTCTTTTCTTTCTAAATTGGTTCACTCACCTGTCTTTTCTTTTAATTTCTTTTTTATCCTGTTCCGGATGGGCGAAATCGCCGAGTGGTTAAAACTTCGGACTCTCAATCTGAAGGTTCCGGGTTCGAATCTCAGTAACGGCGCCTGGTGGGTAAAGGGTGGGGATTTTTACGATCTCCCAGGTCAACATACGTGCAGACCTGCTTGTGCCTGAACCCCCTTCCGTGTGTATACGGCAAGCAAAAGATCAAATACCGTAACGTTAAAGATCCTGTCATCCATGTCAGCGTCCAGTGGGTTATGGAAACAAGAACACACCCAGCATGCACACATCCCGGAAACCGAGTATAGCTGTCTACATGGCGGGGTAAAAAAAATAATAAAAAATAAAAAAACCGGTCATACACGTAAAAGCCTACTCGTGTACATACGAGTGAACGTGGGAGTTGCAGCCCACGAACGAACGAAGAAGAAGAAGAAGAATCGCGTTCCTTTCTTTCATCATCTCATCTCCACCCCCACACCCCCACACCCCCCTCTCTGTCTGCCAGCCAAGCACTATGGGGGAGGAACAGCAGAGGAGAGATGCCAGTGCCCCATGCCGTGTAGGCAGAGTGTCTTCAGTGCTGGAGTGTCCTACGCAGGTTTCCGTACCACTTCCATGTTCAACTCTAACCCTATGCTGTGAGTACGTTGCCCAGGAGCAATAGATAGATAGATTGATAGATAGACAGACAGACAGATAGATAGATTGCTAGGTAGATAGATTGAGAGACAGATTTTTTTTTGGTTTTTTTTGTAACAGATTTCTCTGTTGAAATTCGGGCTGCTCACCCCAGGGAGAACACGTCGCTAGACTGAGAGAGCCACTCTTCTTTCTTCTTTTTTTTTCTTTTTTATATATCTTTTTCCTGCGTGCAGTTTTTATTTGTTTTTTCCTATCGAAGTGGGTTTTTTTTCTACAAAATTTTGCCAGTGACAACCCTTTTGTTGCCGTGGGTTCTTTTACGAACGCTAACAGCATGCTGCACACGGGACCTTGGTTTATCGTCTCATCCGAATGACTGGCGTCCAGACCACCACTCAAGGTCTAGTGGAGGGGGGGAGAAAATACTGGCGACTGGCGGCGTGATTCGAACCAGTCCGCTCAGATTCTCTCGCTTCCTGGGCGAACGCGTTACCTCTAGGCCATCACTCTTCTTCTTCTTCTGCGTTCCCCGTGATCATGGTCTCAGACTTGCAGTCCTATGCTGGAGATGAAGGTGGTGGTCTTGATGAGATCTTCTTTGGTGCCCCAGAGCTTTTCTGCCAGTGTGGTTCCATAGGGCCACTGCTGCGTCCGTGCATCTTGATACAGGGGGCAGGACTGCAGGATGTGCTCCGGGGTTTGTGGGCCTGTCTTACTCGGGCTATCACTCATATACATAGATATAGATATTGTTTTTTTTTTATTATATAATTATAATATATATATATATATATATTGACTGATTCATTGATTGATTGGTTGGTTGGTTGATTGATTGAATAATGAATACCTAAATAAGTTAAATAAAAAAGTTATGAGCACTGAGCCGAGAATGGACGGGACCAACAACCCATCAATTTCGCTTGTAAAGATTGAGTAGGGTGTTATATTACATTAGCTAGGATTGCTGTCCGCTATTGCTGGAGCACAACGTTTTGCTTTGCTTTTGTTGTTTTGTTTTTGTTTGTTTGTTTTGTTTTGTTGTTGTTGTTATTGTGTGTGTGTGTGTGTGTGTGATTTTTTTTTTTTTCCGAAGGCATCGAGACTCGTTGTCCATGTTGTTGAGCAGCGCTGTCACACACCACGCACCATGAGATCTGGGATGGAGACCAAAAAAAAAAAAAAACACAAACAAACAAACTCACAAATAATGGAAGATAAACAAAGGGGTTGATCGCAGCAGGAAATTGCTCTAATGAAATGTGTGCCGTTCTCGGCTTAAGACTCAGCAAATAGACAACTTGTTGGCAACTCTTTTCTTCTTCTTTTTTTCTTTTTTTTTTTTTTTTTTTCGCGGCGGGGGATGATGTGGGGGGGGTGGAGGGTTTGGAAGGGGGGTGGGAGGAGAGGAGAATCGGATATCCAACTGATCATCCACATCAGATGTCAGTCGATCAGCAAGCACATAATCGGCAAAGCAGAGCAGAGCAGAACATAGAACAGAACACGCTGGACAGAAATAGCCTTTAGCTTTTTTTTTTTTTTTTTTTTTTTTTTTTTGCTTTTTTTTTTTCTTTCTATTTTTAAGCAAACATCATTGTGATAATGGATGGAACAAGTGGGGTTTTTTTTTTGGAGGGGTGGGGGGAATAGGGGGGTGGGGGGGTGCGTGGGTGGAGGGGAATAGAATATGTAAGTCATTATGGTTAAACAGTGTCTGTGATAATTACGGTTCCTGGTTTTGTGTGGGGGGGGTGGGGCGAGGAGGGAGGGGGGGTCGGGGGAGGGGATTGGTGTTGTTTTGCGGGGAGGTGGGGGGGGGGTTGTTTTGTTTGTGTGTTTTTTTTGTTCGTTTTAAGTTTTTGTTTTTGTCCGGATTATTTGCTCAATTTCTTCTTCTTCCTCTTCCTTTTTCTTTGTTCATCTGTATTCTATTCTTTTTTTTTCTCTCTCTTATTTTTTAATCGTAAATTTAGAAGCTGAAACGAACTGTAAACGGTAAATGACTATTCGCATCGGTGGGGTTTTTTTTTGGGGGGGGGTGGGGGGGTTATGTTCATCTTTTATTCCGTCACCAACGTAGGCAAGCGAAAGGAGAGCATTGTTATTGACTTGTTTGGTAAAAGGAGCCGGAGGGGAATAAAACTGGGGTAAAATTTTCTTGACTAGCATTCATCATCATCATCATCATCATCATCATCACCATCATCATCACCACCATCATCAGCATCATCACCAACATCATCACCACCATCATCAGCATCATCACCATCACCATCATCATCATCACACCATCACTACCATCATCGTCACCACCATCATCATCACCATCACCATCATAACCATCATCATCATCATCATCACTACCACCAGCATCATCATCATCATCATCATCATCATCACATCATCACCATCATCATCATCATCATTATCATCACCATCATCATCACCATCCTCCTCACCATCACCATCCTCCTTATCATCACCATCATCATCATCATCATCATCACCACCATCATCATCACCACCATCATCATCATCACCACCACCATCATCATCACCATCATCATCATCATCATCATCATCATCATCACCACCACCATCATCATCATCACCACCACCATCATCATCATCATCACCATCATCATCACCATCACTATCATCATCACCATCACCATCATCATCATCATCATCACCATCATCATCATCATCATCACCACCATCATCATCATCATCATCATCATCACCATCATCATCACCATCATCATCATCATCATCATCATCATCATCATCACCATCAACAAGCGTGAGAACATTTTGAATATCGCCAATAATACTAATAATACTGTAGTGGTGAGTTTATGATACTGTAGTTCGGCAGGTTGGCGATCTGTACCTTATGACCTTGCTCCGACGGGCGCAATAGTCGAGTGATTAAAGCGTTGGACTTTCAATCTGAGGGTCCCGGGTTCGAATCTCGGTAACGGCGCCCTGTGGGTAAAGAGTGGAGATTTTTCCCATCTCCCAGATCAACATATGTGCGGACCTGCTTGTGCCTGAAGCCCCTTCGTGTGTACACGCAAGCAGAAAATCAGAGCTCAAGGAGGCGTCACTGCGTTCGGACAAATCCATGTACGCTACACCACATCTGCCAAACAGATGCCTGACCAGCAGCGTAACCCAATGTGCTTTGTCAGGCCTTGAGAAAATAACTCTTTTTTTTCTTCTTTTTTTTCTTCTTTTTTTTTTCTTTTTTTTTTTCTTTTTTTTTTTTTTTTTTTTTTTTTTTTTTTTTTTTTGTTAATAAAATTTTAAAAATTAAAGATCAAATACGCACGTCTCCGTCAGGTGGGTTGTGGAAACAAGAAAACACCCGACATTCCATTCACACCCCCGAAAACGGACTGTGGCTGCCTACATGGCGGGGTAAAAACAAAAACAAAAAAAACGGCCATACATGTAAAAACCCACTCGAGTAAACGTGGGAGTTGCACCCCACGAACGAAGAAGAAGAAGACCTTGTTTATCAGTGACTGGTCTTTCCTTCTCCGTTAAGGATGGCGTGGTCGAGGCGTTGGTCCTGATGTCCTGTTTGGGGTGTAGTCCTGGTTGCCTTCCGTTGGGGTGGGTTGAAGTCCTGGTCGTGTCGTGGCTGATGTCGGGTGGGGGGAAGTCCTGGTTGCGTCGTGGCTGATGTCGGGTGGGGGGAAGTCGTGGTTGTGTCCTGGCTGATGTCGGGTGGGGGGAAGTCCTGGATGTGTCGTGGATGATGTCAGGGTGGGGGGAAGTCCTGGTTGTGTCCTGGCTGATGTCGGGTGGGGGGAAATCCTGGATGTGTCGTGGCTGATGTCGGGTGGGGGGAAGTCCTGGTTGTGTCCTGGCTGATGTCGAGTGGGGGGAAATCCTGGTTGTGTTGTAGCTGATGTCGGGTGAGGGGAAGTCCTCGATGTGTCCTGGTTGATGTCGGGTGGGGGAAAGTCCTGACTGGCTCTCCGAGGGGCGTGCTCACTTGTTCTTCGGGGTGGTGGTAGTCAGTATAATGATTATGATAACAGTAATACTGATAATAATGATGATTTGTATTTGTATTACTCTTTTTGTCACAACAGTTTTCTCTGTGTGAAATTCGGGCTGCTCTCCCCAAGGAGAGCGCGTCGCTACACTGAGAGTGCCACCCATTTTCTTCTTTTCGTGTTTTTTTTGTTGTTTTTTTCTGCCTGCATTTTTATTTGTTTTCCTGTCGAAATACAATTTTCCACAGAATTTTGTTGCCGTGGGTTATTTTACGTGCGCTAAAAGCATGCTGCACACGGGACCTCGGTTTATGGTCTCATCCGATTGACTAGCGTCCAGACCACCACTCAAGGTCTTGTGGAGGGGGAGAAAATACTGGCGACTGCGGGTGTGATTCGAACCAGTGCGCTCTGATTCTCTCGCTTCCTAGACGGACGCCTTACCTCTAGTCCAACACTCCACATAATATAATAAGAAGAAGAAGAACAGCAACAACAACAACAACAACAACAAATAAGAACAACAACGATAGTAATATTGATAAACAACCTCGTTTGTTTGATCTGCGCCACTCTCTCTTTTAACGTGCCGTTCAATCCAAGGGAGACAAATATTCTGCACGATGCTTTTACGCGGGAGCTTGCTTTCAATTTATCTCCCTTCAACGGGTTGGGGTTAAAATCTAATGATCGCTCTCTCCTCGTTTCAACTTTCGAAAACATCCGTATGCGCCGCGCACGCAAGAAGACAGGAGAGGTTTTCAATCATTCGTGGCAATGCTGACGGAGTATCGACGAAATACTGGGGTTTGGGGCGGATGCGTGTGTGTGTGTGGAATTTTGGATAGTGTGCTATATCAATATCCATTGTCATCATTATTGTTATCGTTATCATTAATAATAATAAGAAGAAGAAGAATGGCATTTATACAACGCTGAATCTTGTGCAGAGACAAATCAAAGCGCTTTCATTCACGCACCAGTCATTCACACGCATGCATAACTCTATAAAACTGGAGAAACTGAAGACAAATGAAGAGGCAGGAAAGGGAGGCTATTTGGGGGAAGAGGTGGGGGTTTTATGAAGGCCAGATTTGAAAGAGCTGAGTGTGGAGACTTGACTTAATTATTATCATTAACTCTCTGTCTCTCTTGCCCCCCATCATTGCAGTGCCAATATGCCGTACGGGGTGACGAGTCTTCACCTGTTCTTCCCAGACCCCATCGTCACCACCATTGAACAGGTGCCCGTGTATTCCTTGGAAGGTTTGCTAGGTGGGTGAATTGATTGACGTGTTGTTGTTTTTTCATGTCGTTTGTGTCTCTCTGTGTCTCTCTGTCTCTGTCTCTTTCTCTGTCTGTCTGTCTCTGTCTCTGTTTGTCTCTCTGTCTCTGTGTCTGTCTCTCTCACTCTCTCTGTCTCTCTCTCCCTCTGTCTGTCTCTGTCTCTCTCTGTCTCTTTCTCTGTCTCTGTGTCTCTGTCTCCGTCTCTGTCTCTCTTGTCTTTCTGTCTCTCTGTCTCTGTCTGTCTCTCTGTCTCTGTCTGTCTCTTGTCTCTATGTATCTGTATTTGTCTCTCTGTGTCTCTTTCTCTGTCTGTCTCTGTCTCTGTCTGTCTGTCTCTCTGTCTCTGTCTGTCTCTTGTCTCTCTGTATCTGTCTGTGTCTCTGTCTGTCTCTGTCTGTCTCTCTCTCTCTCTCTCCCTCTGTGTGTGTGTGTGTGTGTGTGTGTGTTCATCTTTGACTTCCTGTCTCTGTATCTTGACGTCACCGCAATGGCTGGAACAGGTGCCCGTGAATTCCTAGGGAGGGTTTGCTAAGAAAGAAAGTGAAATGATGCTTTCTTCCTCTGTGTGTGTGTGTCTGTGTGTGCGTGTGTGTGTGTATGTGTGTGTGTGTGTTCACCTTTGTCTTTCTGTCTGTCTGTAGCTGTAGCTGGGTTTTTTTTCTTTGCTCTTGTCGTCACTACCATAGCACAGGTGTCTGGGAATTCTTTTGGGTGCTTGCTGGATAGGTGATATTGATGCGTGATTTTTTGTCTGTTTTGTCTGTCTGTCTGTCTGTCACCATCGTATTTCTGTCTGTCTCGTCTTTGGCCTTACCTGTTTTTTTTTTTAAGTGTATCATAAAAGGAGGAAGGTGGTAGAATGATTATGACGCTTATCTACCTATAATATAGTATCCGTAAGGATCGGGGTTCGAATTCCTCTCGCCCTTTCTCCCAAGTTTGACTGGAAAATCAAACTGAGCGCGTAGTCAGTCATTCGGATGAGACGATAAATCGAGATCCTGTGTGCAGCACGAACTTGGCAACGCAAGCGTTTGTCATCTAGCAAAATTATGTTTAAGAAATCTACTCTGATAGGTACACAAGTGTGTGTGCATGCAATCAAGGCCTGACTAAGCGCGTTGGGTTGTGCTGCTGGTCAGGCATCTGCCTAGCGGTTCTTGTGTAGCGTATATGGACGTATGACACCTCCTTGAGAAACTGAAACCGGAGAACTGAAATTTCTTCTTCTTCTTCTTCTTCTTCTTCTTCTCCTTATTTACTTATTTATTTATTTATTTATTTATTTATTTATTATTACTACTACCCCTTTTGTATATATTATAATTATTAATTATTTATTTGTTTACTTATTTATGTACGCTTATCTATTATTTATTCACCTTTTTTTCTTTTCTTTTTTTCTTTTTTTTTCTCAAGGCCTGACTAAGCGCGTTGGGTTACGCTGCTGGTCAGGCATCTGCTTGGCAGATGTGGTGTAGCGTATATGGATTTGTCCGAACGCAGTGACGCCTCCTTGAGCTACTGAAACTGAAACTTCTCCTTCTGCTTCTTCTTCTTCTGCTTTCATTTTTCATCGGGGATGACAAACCTGAATTGTGTGCCTGCAGGATCCATCGGTGGCCAGGTGGGGCTCTTCATGGGCTTCAGCCTGGTGACTGTGGCCGAGATGTGCGAGCTCATCTTCCTCCTCTGCACCCGGGGTAGACGCCTCTTCAGCGACGACGCGCGACGCTCCTTCGCCCATTCCAACAACCACGTGCAGTGACCCTTAAGACTCCGGGACTCCTGTTGAGCTTCTTAGCGATCCGGCATACCCCCCCCCCCCCACCCCACCCCCTACCCTCCCCTCCACACACACACACACACACACACACACACACACACACACACACACACACACGGGACAACATGAGTGTGGTCACCCTTAGGACTTCGGACTTCTTAGGGTCTCCACGTACACGCGGACAGCATGTGTGTGGTCACCTATAGGACCTCGGACTTTGGGTTCCAGCACACACACACACACACACACACACACACACACACACACACACACACACAGCCTTTAGGACTTCGGACCTTTTAGGGCTCCACGCACACACGGACAACATGTGTGGGGTAACCCTTAGGAGTTCGGACACCTTAGCTTCTTAGTGTTCCAAACACACACGGATAACGCGTGTGCGGTCACCCTTAGAACTTCGGACATGAACTTCTTAGCTCTCCACACACAGACGATAACACGTGTGCAAAATGGCCCTGTGGACTCCTTAGCCTTTTAGTGCTCCACACACAACAACACATGTGCTGTCACCCTTAGGACTTCGTATTCCTTAGCTTCTTAGCGCCCCGGCACACGCGCACACACAACACGTGTGCGATGACCTTTAGGGCTTCGGCTTTCTTAGCTTTTTAGCGCTCCAGCAAACACACACACACACACACACACACACACACACACACACACACACACACACACACACACACACACACACACACACACACACACACACACACGAACAACACGTGTGTGGTCACGCCTAAGACTTCGGGCACCTCAGCTTCTTAGTGCTCTAGCACACACGAGAACACGTGAGCGGTAACCTTTAGGGCTTCTTAGTTTTCTTTTCTCTCCCTCTCTCCCTCTCTCTCTCTCTCTCTCTCTCTCTCTCTCTCTCTCTCTCTCTCTCTCTCTCTCTCTCTCTCTGATTAGTACTATGTCACCAGAGCTTTTCAGCTAATGACATTAAACATTTCAGTGTTCAGCGTTCTCTCTCTCTCTCTTTCCCTCCCCCCCCCCCCCCCCCCTCTCTCTCTCTCTCTCTCTCTCTCTCTGTCTGGCTTGTTAATATATGATATGAATAATTCAAGGTATATGTCAGTCCACTATTATATCTCATTTCTTCCCTAACTTAGATACCACCAGCAGACAAAAAAGGGTTTAATATCTCAACCCAACTGTCTACTTTTTTTTTTGGGGGGGGGGGGGAGAGTGTGGAAGGGGGGGGGGTCATTTTTCATGAATAATTGAAGGTACGTTTTGAGTCCTTTGGTCTTCATAACCACATACCTGCAGATAGAAAGTGATTAATTTCTCACTCCTCCACCTGTCCCCCCCCCCTTCCCAAACTAGATCATCAGAGATGAGCGACCTAATACCTTTGGTTCTTGGTTATTTCTTGCGGTGGTCCCTTCTGTCTCTAATGACTGAAATCCTTGTAGGACTTCGGAAAATCGTTCTTCACCACCAGTACTTCCCTGGTTCTCTTGGCTATCATTCAACTAATCTAACTCGAATGTCGACTGGTTCGATTCGGGTCTAAAGTCGATACGAAACTGAAGTGATTATGGCGAAAGGGAGGAAATCCTTCCAACCAGAGAGAGAGGAGGGGTAGGGGGGAAGGGAGAGAGAGATAGAGAGATGTATGAGGGGGTCAATGTAACATTACACTGAAATCACCAGAAGTTTTAAGATGGGCAACGAGGATGCCCTTCCCGTTTTGTTATAGATTTATTTCGGGCGCCAGAGATCGTAACCTAATGCCAAACGGGGCTTCTCAAGTTAGCTGCTGTAGTCGCTGGTAGTTAGAGCGTAGACCAAAGTCCCGAGCTCAAAAATAGTAACTGAGAGTTAATTGTCATTCACCAGCACCCCTTACACCCTGTTCACCCCAAAGACACTCCTTTCGATATCTGCTCCGCCCTTTTTATTCGGCAATGACAGGTGCAATAGCCGGGTGGTTAAAGCGTTGGACTTTCAATCAGGGGGTCCCGGGTTCGAATCTCGGTAACGGCGCCTGGTGGGTAAAGGGTGGAGATATTTCCGACGTCCCAGGTGCAGACCTGCTTGTGCCTGAACCCCATTTGTGTGTGTACACAAGCAGAGGATCAAATACGAATATTAAAGATCCTGTAATCCATGTCAGCGTTCAGTGGGTTATGGAAACAAGAACATACCCAGCATGCACGCCCCCGAAAACGGAGTATGGCTGCCTACATGGCGGGGTAAAAACGGTCATACACGTAAAAGTCCACTCGTGTACATGCGAGTGAACGTGGGAGTTGCCGCCCACGAACGAAGAAGAAGAAAAATTCGGCAATATACAGTTGGGCCAACAGCAAAGTGAGAGTTAAGATTATTGCCCATATAGCTGGGCAGCAGTTGTCTCCTCTGCTGTTCTGATAGTCAAAGTCGGACATGACTATCATACAGTGTAAAACATATATTGTCATTATTTTCACAACACTAGGATGCATCTGTGTGTTCAAAATCGTTACTCATGCCATTTGTAGAGTGAAGCAGTGGTAGGCTGACATAATTGTATACTTCTGATTTTGAACTCTTTCATTTAATGTGAATTGAGAAGTTTGAAACCATGTTGTGATAGTTGTACGCATTAGCTTTTTTTCTGGTAACTATACGTGACCAGTTTCATTTCCGTATAGTATTTGACATTCTCTGAAACCGGGGACAGTGGAAAGGAGTAGGGTGCAGAAAGGAAATCTTTGCCAAGCGGCCATGCTGAAAGCCCCCCAACGTCGCCCTGTGCGGTCAGTCTGCGGGTGTGCACACAGACACGAGGAGTGACTGCATAGTGGACTAATTTAAACGAGACCTACCTGTAAGGTGAGGTTTAACAGACATAATGAGTCATTCAGTGTAGAACTGGCTGATCAAAACTAAACTTACCTGTATGGTGAGGTTTCACAGACATAATGAGTCATTCAGTGTAGAACTGACTGATTAAAACTAGACTTACCTGTAAGGTGAGGTTTCACAGACATAATGAGTCATTCAGTGTAGAACTGAATAATCAAAATAGACTTACCTGTAAGGTGAGGTTTCACAGACAAAAGAGTCATTCAGTGTAGAACTGATTGAATAAATGAGACATACCTGTAAGGTGAGGTTTAACAGATTTATTGAGTCATTCAGTGTAGAACTGACTGATTAAATGAGACTTACCTGTAAGGTGAGGTTTCACAGACATAATGAGTCATTCAGTGTAGAACTGACTGATTAAATGAGACTTACCTGTAAGGTGAGGTTTCACAGACATAATGAGTCATTCAGTGTAGAACTGACTGATTAAAGTAGACTTACCTGTAAGGTGAGGTTTCACAGACATAATGAGTCATTCAGTGTAGAACTCACTCATTAAAGTAGACTTACCTGTAAGGTGAGGTTTAGCAGACATAACGAGTCATTCAATGTAGAACTGGTTGATTAAAACTAGACTTACCTGTAAGGTGAGGTTTAAAACACATGTTGAGTCATTCAGTGTGGAACTGACTGATTAAACTAGACGTACCTGTAAGGTGAGGTTTAACAGACATAATGAGTCATTCAGTGTAGAACTGACTGATTAAACTAGACGTACCTGTAAGGTGAGGTTTAACAGACATAACGAGTCATTCAGTGTAGAACTGATTTTAAAACAAGACTTACCTGTAAGGTAAGGTTTTACAGACATAATGAGTCATTCATGGTAGAACTGGTTGATTAAAACTAGACTTACCTGTAAGGTGAGCTTTAACAGACATAGTGAGTCATTCAGTGTAGAACAGACTGATCAAACTAGACTCACCTGTAAGGTGAGGTTTAACAGACATAATGAGTCATTCAGTGTAGAACAGACTGATCAAACTAGACTCACCTGTAAGGTGAGGTTTAACAGACATAATGAGTCATTCAGTGTAGAACTGACTGATTAATCTAGACGTACCTGTAAGGTGAGGTTTAACAGACACAACGAGTCATTCAGTGTAGAACTGATTGATTAAAACTAGACTTACCTGTAAGGTGAGGTTATACGCATCCCATAAAGGATTCTCCTCCTCCTTCTTCTGCTTCTTCTATTTCTTCTCTTCCTCCTCCTCCTATTCTTTCTTTCTTTTTTCTTTTTTTCTTCTTCATCATCATCATCTTTTTCTTCTTATTATTCTTATTTTTCGTCTTCTTCTCGTTCGTCAAATGGGACACCCTAGTCTCTGCGATGAAGGCTGGTGTTACGGATAAAGGATTTTAAACTGAAACCAGTCAAACAAACACCATGGAGACAAACTCGCAGAATGATCCGACTGAGCTGTGAAGTAAGCGACCGATCACCAGACGAGTTAAGACACCGTGCCTACTGGCTGGTGCAGAGCACCTGGCACGCACACTCAAACCGTGAATCGAAGGCAGTGCCCCCTCACTGGTGAAGTGGCAGAGCTGTTCAGTTCAGTCAGTCAAGAAAATCCATGGTGTCAAGAAGAAAACACAGATATAGCCACACACACACACACACACACACACAATCACTGAAGGAACAGTTGAACAACTGTTACTGATGTGGACACACGAGCGAGGTTTAACAAGAGACGTAATGATCACAACACAACAACCCGCACCAAGAGAGCCGCGACAGCGACTGGCCTGTGGCGAAACACGTCACCACACCGGCCTAACGAGCACGCTTCATCGCGCACTCAAACTGTCATTCTGACGAAGCGACCTCTCATGGCGTAGAACTATGCCTGTCCTCTGCTGTTTAGGGAAACTTGGAAACAGTAGGGAAGGGAGAAAGGGTGGGGACAGGGGAAGGGGGTTAAGAGGCGAGAGACAGGAGAGGCGAGTGGGTGCCGGGGGGTGAGGGGTGTGGCAGGGGGGGGGGGGTCGAGCTGTGAGTCGCAGTGGAAGCCATAAACTTATAAATTTGTTCAGAGTGTAAGGAGTTAAGGACCGAAACACTTGACTGGGGAGGTTGGGGGAGGGGGGGATGGCTCCTTCTCTGAAGACCTTATACTGTCCAGCTCTCCCGAGAGTTTCCTATCACCAATAAACTGTTGTAAAAGTCTGTGGGCTGGAGCGTATTCAACAACTGGAGGTTTCCAGAGTGGATGGGGGTGGCTGAACGGGAGAAGGCAAAACGGAGGGGGGGGGGAGGGGGAGGAGAACTGGAATGGGAGTGGTGGTCAGGACGCTAGTCATTCGGATAAGACGATGAACCGAGGTCCCGTGTGCAGCACGCGACGCGCTCTCCTTGGAAAGAGCAGCCCAAATTTCACACAGAAAAGTATGTTGTGACAAAAAGAGTAATACAATACAATACAATACAATGGGCAGGGTGGAAAGTGGGGATGGGGTGGGTATGGGCTGGAAGGGAAGAAGGGTATGAAACTTTGTAGACAGATGGAACGGGTTAAAGAGATGTTGCTTGCAAAATGAGAAGTATCGTTGGCTGTCCTCAAATTTGGGAGGGGGGGGGTGGTTGTTGGTTTTTGGGTTTTTTTTATTTTTTTTTAGAATTGGTGTTGGTTGTTGGTAACTGTGGCGGAAGGATTGGTCATCGATTTTTTTTTTTTTTTTTTTTTTTTTTTTTTTTTGATGGGCAGGTTTGTTGAATCGCTGATACACACCTTTATTCTTCACTTGATGTGTTTGTTCCTCCGTTTATTTTCTTTATTGATTCAATAACCTTGTTCATTTCATTCCATTTACTTTATTCGTTCATCCACGCTGTTTATTCATCCGTTTATTTATTTCTTGACCCGCGTGTGTTAGAAATAAAGTTGAATCTCTGTAATAACCCATCGGGAACGAAGTTGCGGAGTTTTAATGACTTAACTCCTGACAACTCTATGGTCAAATTGTTCAGGGTCGCGGTCTTGGAAATGCATTGGGGCTTCCCCAGCGCTCACCAGTGACCAAGGTTCGAGGCCCCGTTTCGGCATGGTGTTGTGTCCTTGGGAAAGACACTTTACTCACGATTTTCGTCCCTAAAGTCAAGTATTGTTCATAGCTACGGTCTTGGAAAAGCATTGGACTTCTGATCCAGCGCCCATGGGTGTTGTGTTCTTTGGAAAGACACTTTACTCACGATTTTCGCCCCTAAAGTCAAATTGTCCAGGGTCGCGGTCTTGGGAAAGCATCGGGGCTTCTGATCCAGTGTTCACCAGTGATCAGGGTTCGAGGCCCCTGTTTCGGCATTGAGTTATGTCCTTTGAAAAGACACTTTACTCCCGAGTTTCGCCCCTGAAGTCAATGTCTTGGAAAGACACTTTACTTCCGATTTTCGCCCCTGAAGTCAAATCGTCCAGGGCTGCGGTGTTGGAAAAGCATTGGAGCTTCCCCAGCGTTCACCAGTAATCAGAGGTTCAAGGCCTCCGTTTCGGCAATGGGTGTTGTTGTCCTTTGGGAAAAGGTACCTTACTCCCGAATTTCCTCTTCACCCAACATCCAGATGTGAGGGGTTTACCTGACTTCGGTCGGGGAAGGTTTGAGTGGCGGAAGGCGGAAGGAGAGGATTGGGCCCCGCCTTCCTATGCCGAGCCATGAAACCCGTGGGTGTGATGAGTTCACTACTGTCGCGATGGCCCGCTAAAGGCTATGGGACCCAGCTATTCTTAGCCACTGTCTTTTCAAGGGAATTTTGTACTCTGAATTGACTGGCGGTGAAAGGGTTAAACCGTAAAGGTGATGTATGTTTTTCAAGATCCTTTTTTAATTTTCAACAGACCGTGTGGTGGAGGATGAATCGCATGCGAGTCATGAAGGGCTTGTCTTTTCGTTTGTTCATGTATTTGTTCAGTCGTTGATTTATCTAGAGACATTTCTTTTGTTGTTGTTTTAGTTCTTCGTTTTTATCTAGCCACTCCTTTGTTTGTCTATCTATCTATCTAGCCATGTGTTTGGTATCTATCGTTAGTTTACCATTGTCCTTTTATCCAAGTTCATCTGTGCATTTAATGTTTCCCCCGACTAGACTTGTTTTATCAATTCGTTTATATCTATGTCTGTCTAGTCATGTGCTTAGTAATCTATCGTCGCCATTAGACATATCTCCCAATTCATCTATTTACTTAATGTTTTCCCCCGGTTAAAACTTGTTTATTCATTCATTTATATACATAGATGTAATTTTTTATGTATATATATATATATATATATATATATATATATATATATATATATATATATACGTTCCTTCTCTGTTCGTGCGTTCCATGAGTATGGCGTACTTTTTTGATTTGTCTGTCGGTCTGTCTGTCTGTCTGTCTGTCTGTCTGCATGTATGTCACTTTAACTGTCTGCTTGATACCGAACGGAACATCCAACTAAAAAAAAATCAATTAAAAAAAATGGGATGGAAAAAGGCAACCAAAAAATAAACAAAACAAAACACAGTGATATGCAGTAAAGGCAGGTTCGGTTCTATTTATTTTTTCTATTTATGATCATCATCATTTTTTTTCTGTAATTACTGTCAGTGGATTGAATCTGACATTATCTTAATTAATCAATTAACGCCGCAATCTAAACGTTTCAGTTTTCAGTTTCAAGGAGGTGTCATATATATACATGAGGAGTGATCAAATACTGTAGGCTGTACCACCTCTCCTGTTTGAATAAATGAATTAATAGATAGATTAATATACATATGTATGTATATAAAAATGAATAAATAAACAAATAAGTGAATGAATGAATGAATCAATCAATGAATAATGAAGGATAAAGAAATAAACAGACAAATAAATAAATATGATAAAATAAAAAAGAGCTAAAAAAAAAAATGCACGATCTTCGCCTAAGGCCAATACGCTTTGCAGGCCTTTGAAAGCCTAACCTAGGTTTGTGTAAACATGTAAATGACAAAATACAGTCTACTGTCTACATTAATTAACGGAGATACATGATACATGATTTTTTTTTTTTTTTTAATATGTATGTTTGTTCAAATTTAAGCCGTAACCGCTAACTAATGATTTCTCGCAGTTTGATAAGCCATTTCACTCGATGACATTAATATATAGTTTTACAGGCTTTTGGGGGGGTTTTTTGTTTGTTTGTTTGTATGTTTTTCAGTATCGCAGATATTACTTGGTCTCGTCTCCAGATAAGACAATATAGTTGACGAGTATTTGATTGTTTTGTTGTTGTTGTTGTTGTTGGGGTTGTTTTTGTTGTTTTTTTGTAGCTTTTTTTTTTTGTTGTTGTTGTTTTTTGTTGTTTTTTGTTGTTTTTTTGTTGTTTTTTGCAAATCCTTGACATGGCTTGTTTAAAGATCTATAGCATTTAACAGTTTCTCAATTTTGTTTTTGTACCTTTTGATTCTTTCCCCCTTTTTTTTCCTTTTTTTTTATTCTTAAGTGCGACTCCATCAAGGTAAAGTCTGAGACACTATGAAGTTTGCCAGCATTCAAAATAGTTCACGAGCATTTGATTGCTTTTTTTTTGCGAATTCTTGGCATGTTTTGTTTAAAGATCTATAGCATTTAACAGATTCTCAATTTTCTTTTTGTACCTTTTTGATTCTTTCCCCACTTTTTTTTTTTTTTTTTTTTTTTTTTTTTTTTTAGTGTGACTCCATCAAGGTAATATTTGAGACGCTATGAAGTTTGCCAGCATTCAAAATTTAATAGCGTGTCCTTCCACATTGAAATAGTCTGGCGAGGACTATGGAAAAGAGAAAGATGGGCGAGACAAAGAGAGAGAAAGAGATAGAGAGGCGAGACAAAGAGAGAGAGTTTGTGCGTGTGTCTGTGTATGCGTGTGTGTGTGTGTGTGTGTGTGTGTGTGTGATGTCAACATCACAGATACACTGCTTCAGTTGTAAAGAACATTTTGCTGGAACTCCGAAGAACGGACATGTTATTTCACAGAATCTACACACGCACACACACACACACACACACACACACCACATCCAAAATACATACAGACAAGCACGCACACAAACACACACACACACACACACACATTCACATACACGCACACACACATTCACACACGCGCGCGCGCGCATCAGAACACACACACACACACACACACACACACACCACTTACACATACACATTTCGAATCGGACACACACACACGCACACACACACACACACACACACACACACACACACACACACACACACACACACACACGACACGTGTATGCACGCACGCAAGCACGCGCGCAAGCAAGCAAACGTCAGTACCGGTTGTAAAGTACCGAAAAAGTATATAAAAAAAAAATACTAAAAAAAAATAAAGCCAAACTGTTCACGACGAGATGTCCATGAAAGTGCCTTAACTGTACCTGGAATGGAAAAGTGTCGGGGAGTGTGGGGGGGGGGGGGGAACTCTTGCCAGTGTCTCTACGTTACCCCTCAATCCTCACACCCACATCCCACCTCCCTACCCACCCTCACCCCCCACCTCCATCCCCCTCCCCGCCTTCCCACCCCCTCTACTTTCCCAACACTCCCCTAACTTCCCCTGGACTTCTTTCCACTATATATCTGTCCATCACCGCAACTTTCGATAACCCCCTTTTGCAAGAAAGAGAAAACACTGAGCTTTCAAACTGTTCATATCACTTTTCGATATCCCCACACCACCACCACCACCACCACCACCACCACCCTACCCCCAGTGCCTCTAAACAACCCCCCACCCCCAAATCCCCACCCCCAACCCCCCGACCCCCTCAACCACCCCACCTCCCAAAGGATAATAAGGGGAAAACATTTTAAATATAACCCGGTATCTTTTTTCTTTTTTTAAAAATCATATATTAGCCTTTATCTTTAAAAAAAAAAATTTCTATTCAACACATTTGATAATTAGTGTTTGTCTGAAAAATGTAAAGTCGTACTGGTTCGAAATGTTTTAACTGACTTCAGTGGAGAGGGGGAATAAAAACAACAATTTATGAATAGGCTTTTGTTTTTCTGTCTGTCTGTTAGATATATATTTTCTACCTACCACTTGATAGCTTGCCCTCTTCTAAACTGTGGCAGTATTTCCATATCTATATTATTTATATGTCTGTATTCAGATATTCATGTTCGGTTGTTTATTTCACGTAATTCACGTTCAGTTACGTTCAAAGTTGTAGGGGATTTAGTAGAAGCATCGTATATATATTAATAATTTGTTTTGTTTATTTGTTCGTTTGTTTAGCGGGTTGGTTGGATTGTTGGTTTTGCTGATTGTTCTGTTATGTACATAAAAAACATCGTGTCCTTCTTCTGACGTTCAAGCATTTTGTCAAGATGTTTTCCAGATTTTTTTTTTTTTTTTTCAACAACAGAATCCAGAAAGTGAGGTTGTCAATATCTTTGCATGGAATGAGAAAACTTTTTTTTGTGTGTGTGATGATTTTGTGTCACATGACATTTTTACTGGAACGAAATACATAATGATATGAAAAAATTAATAAGTTTGTTGGGTTTGTTTTTTTCTTTGAAAATACCTTTCAACAGATCTCCCGCCCGCGTTAGTATGTACAGATGAGTCATTTTGGTAATGGTGTGTTACCCACATGTCTACAATGATATCACATGGTTCTGGGAAGTGTTAATGGTGTTGTGTTTCTGTAACAGTTGAAATGATCATGCTTGTCATAGTAGATAACGTACATTTCATGGTGATTCTCAGAACCCTTTTTTTTATAATTAATTCACCATTAACTCTTGTGTGATATCTTACAAGCCCATTTCTGCTGCCGTTTTAGACCATTTAGAAGGATATGTCACACTGCTGAACTGTCGGTCTGCGAAAGGAAAGCATTTTTTTTTTTTTTTTTTAGCGTTTAGTAGAAATGACATCTTGCTTTGTGATATCATCATTGCCTTCAAACAGTATATAGTTCCTTTCATGTTCATAATATATATATATATGTAAATATGTAATACCCTGCTCCTTGTATGAGTATCTGTTTCGGTTTACTGTTAACCCCTTAGGGTGTCAAAGTAAAGGATTGGCTTTTAAAGAAAATCAGAAAAATTTTAAGAAAATCGGGTTTTTTGTGGGGTTTTTTGTTTGCTTTTTGTTTGTTTGTTTGTTTTTCTTTTCTTTTCTTTTTTAACAGAATAGTACACACCCTGTGTCGTCTTCTTGTGAGAGTGGGAAGAAGAATTATATTATAGTGATGTTATATGTAGTTAGTGTACTTGATATTCATACACAAAACAGTGTCGCTCTGTGTTTGTGGATGAATGCTAACATGCTGGCTTGTCGTTGCAGTTTGTTCGTCGGGTAAAAACAACAACAACATATATATATGTGAGTAGTATATTCTGCCTCTGTTCTCTGTTCATTAGAGGAAGAAAAAAAAAATCGAGATCACTCTTTTATGCTGTTTGTGTATCTGTTCTATGTTTCTGAATGAAGAGCGTAACAAGTAGTAAGCAAAAACACAACAACAACAACAACAACAAACTACCCATTACGTCTCCAGGAACGTTGAAACTTAAGGTGCCGACACACAACCCGAATCGCTCGTACAGTGTGAAAGACGCGAATCATCGGAACAGAATCACGCTTTATAATGGATCAAGTGCCCCTTATAACGCTGTCAGAATGTTGAATTCACTCGAAACAGACCTTGTCAACGCACCTTCAGGTAATGGAGTCTCCCGTCGGACTGACGGATGAGTAGGCAGGCAGGCTTATCTGTCGGTGTGTGTCCTCATGTGGGAGAAGAGGCCGATTCTGAATGCGCAGCACTTCCCACAGGTGTTGCAAGGGAAAACGTCTCCAGAAGCAGGGTTCACCTTTAGGTAAAGCCCTATATCATTTGCCTTCAGAATTCAGGGACCTATTTTACCGGCAATTCGTGTGCATGGATGAAACGAAATTTTCATTTAGTAATGTTGTAACCCATTTCCAGTGGTTTTCAACTCTGTTTTGAACGTTCAATTTTGATGAGGATTCAGTCAATAAACTGACAGTCGCCATCTTGTTCTCTCCGTTTTTGGTCCCGCAAACCTGTGGGACTGTGAGCGTCGGTAGGCGAGAGAGTGGGGAAGGGACTGCACAACTCCTCTTTACTAAAAAAAAAAAAAAAAGTCACCTGTGCTGGTCAGGCAACCAGGCTAATGTTGGAACGACGAGCTAGCCCTTCACACACCGACAGATAAGCCTGCCTGCCTACTAATCCGTCGGTCCGACGGGAGACTCCATCATCCATGGAAATGTGAGCAAAAAAGTAAGGCGGCTTGAAACGATAAGTGTCAGGTAGAGTTCATGTTATGGGTCATCTTGCGTCGAATTTATCTATATATCTTTTTTTCTTTCTTTCTTTCTTTCTTTTATCTTTATTTATTTTTCTATCTATATGCGAAGTATCTATCCATTAAGTGTCTTGTCTTCAAGTATTTATCTATCTATCAAGTATCAATCTGTCTACCTATCAAATGTCTATCTATCTATCTATATCTTTCTGTCTGTCTGTCTGTCATTCTGTTCTTTCTTTCTTTCTTTTTTCCTTCTATCTTTCTATCTATATGCCAAGTCTCTATCTATCAAGTATTTAATTACCTCTGAGTATATATTTATCAAATATCTAGCTGTCTTCTTATCAAATGTTTATCTGTCTATTTATCTATATGCTTTCATATCTATCTATCTATCTATCTATCTATTTGTCTATCTGTATATCTGTCTGTCTGTCTGCCTTTCTTTCTTTCTTTCTTTTCTTTTTTTCTTCCTCTATTTTTCTGTCTATATGCCAAGTATTTATCTATCTATCACGTGTTTACCTTCAAGTATATATCTGTCAAGTATCTAGCTATCTACTTAACTGTTTATAATTGTGTCCATTTATCTACATGTCTGCATTTTTTATCTTTCTGTTTATCTATCTATATGTCTATCTATCTGTCTGTCTATCTATCTATCTATCTATCTGTCTGTCTGTCTGTCTATAACATGCAGTACAAACTCTTGGATCAGATTTCTAATGTCCTTTCCAGTCTACAGGCGAAACGACCAATATGTCGGCACCTTTAGCGAACACAAAAGAAAAACTCTGCAGAACGCAGATTTTTTTTTTTCATGAACGAAACATTAACAGGCAAATTTCCCTTTCGTCAAAGAAGACTTCCGTACGAAAAATCTGTCTGTGATATGAGCATGTGAACGAAGACTTCACGACCGGTTGTTCGTTCGCCATGGCAAGATACTGTGTGATCGTTTGAAGGTGAGAATGTATTGGGCGTTTGTGCGTCATTCTTGGTTTGTTTTAAATGCTTTTCAAGCAGTTCAGTGGTTTGCTCCCATGTTGCCCCCCTCCCCCCCACCCCCCCAACCCCCTCCCCTGTCCCCCACTCCCAGTGATGTCGATGACCACTCGCTGATTGCTGTTCGAGAGTATTATTTGATGCGAGTCATGTTTTGTAGACGAGACAATATATGATAATAGAGCCTTGATGGAGTGGGGGGTTTTTTGTTTGTTTGCTGTTGTTGTATTTTTCTGTACATGCGTTTATAAGTTTATTTATATGATAGTCAGTCATGTTCGACTATGACCATCGGAACAGCAGGGGAGGCAACTACTGTCCCGACTATCTAGGCCAGATTAAGATTATATAGCCCTTTGGGAACCATACCCATAGCCGACCGTCCTAAAATCCTCTGAGCAAGAGAGTGGGGATGTAACTTGGGGCAAGACACTCTCCACTATAATCAAATTCTAGCCCAGACAGTCGGGACAGCAGTTGCCTCCTCTGCTGTTCTGATGGTCATAGTCAGACACGACTGACTATCATACGTTAAGATAAATAATTATAATAATGGTATTTATATAGCGCTGGATCTTGTGCAGAGACAAATCAAAGCGCTTTCGCACCAGTCATTCACACGCATGCATAACTCTAATACTGTAGAAACTAAAGACAAGGAAGGGCAGGCAAGGGAGGCTATTTTGGGAAGAGGTGGGTTTTAAGGCCAGACTTGAAAGAGCTGAGTGTGGAGACTTGAAAAAGGAAGTTCATTCCAATCGCAAGGTCCAGAAACAGAGAAAGAACTGCGGCCAACAGTCGAGTGTTTGAATCTGGGTATGCGTAAACAGAGTGGATCCGAAGCCGATCGTAGTGAGCGAGATGGAGTGTAGAGGTGAAGGCAGCCGCAGAGATAGGAAGGGGCAGTTTTGTGAATGCATCTATAACATAGAGTGCATATAACATAGAGTGCATAAGAGATAACGTAGCAATCTGATGTGAAAATTGTGAATTATTTGGTGGGCATCTCCTCTTCTGTTCTGATGGTCATAGTCGGACACGACTGACTATCATGCCTGTTGATTAAGATGCGCTCGTATCGTAACGTAAGAGAAATGGGGATATTGGGCCACATCATTACACCAAAGCAAAATCTTCTTCTCGAAAAACAAACAAACAAACAAAACAAACATACGCTCCGTCACCTTCAAAGCAAAAAAGGCTTCTTCTTGGCCTTCACACCTACACATAATCAGTCCAGCTCTGGCGATGATAAATGACGTTGTTGTTTTTTTCTTCAGCACTTCGTGGCTACCATAATTATACTTTGGTCGTGAGTGGAGTGTCCACATGCGACACATCTTGTCACGCATGACACCTCCACAAACAGTATCCAAACTCTCACACCTCCACAAACAGTATCAAACTCTCACACCTCCACAAACAATATCCAAACTCTCACACCTCCACAAACGAGATGCAGACTTTGTATTTTTATTTCTTTTTATCACAACAGATTTCTCTGTGTGAAATTCAGGCTGCTTTCCCCAGGTAGCGTCGCTACACTACCGCGCCACTTTTTTTTTTCTTTTTTTTTCCTGCGTGCATTCTTTTTTTTTTTTTTGTTTGTTTGTTTGTTTTCTTTTTCCTATCGAAGTGGATTTTACTACAATATTTTGCCAGGAACAACCCTTGTGTTGCCGTGGGTTCTTTTATCTGCGCTAAGTGCATGCTGCACACGGGACCTCGGTTTATCGTCTCATCCGAATGACTACAAACACATTTCACGCCTCATCATCATACTCATGAATCAATACGATCGACAGCAGCGATATTATTCCATGTGTGTGTGTGTGTGTGCGCCCGTGTGTGTGTGCGGTAGTGACGTTAAGTTTCTTGTCTGATGACCTTTCTCTTTTCACAGTCGGAGGAGCACGAACAAAGAATGGAGAAGCTTGAAGACGTCTGTGCGGCCGCTCCTGAGGAACGCCTTCTAGGGCAGGTTCATCTTGTTTAGTCCCCAAATCCCAGAAGCTGCTGGACAGAGCGTTGGCGGCAGAGGCTAGGACAAGAAGAACCTGTGCGAGAAAAAGAAACCAGTATCAGTATCAGTAGCTCAAGGAGGCGTCACTACGTTCGAACAAATCTATATACGCTACATCACATCTG
>NC_134907.1:16150993-16168493 GCF_041734735.1 Babylonia areolata
AACTGCAAAGCACACACACACACACACACACACACACACACACACACACACACACACACACACACACACACGCCGGCGCAATAGCCGAGTGGTTAAAGTGTTGGACTTTCAATCTGAGGTTCCCGGGTTCGAATCTCGGTAGCGCCTGGTGGGTAAACAGTGGAGATTTTCCCGATCTCCCATGTCAACATATGTGCAAACCTGCCAATGCCTGAACCCCCTTCGTGTGTATACGCACGCAGAAGATCAAATACGCACGTTAAAGATCCTGTAATCCATGTCAGCGTTCAAGAACATACCCAGCATGCACACCACCGAAAACGGAGTATGGCTGCCTACATGGCGGGGTAAATAAACAAAACGGTCATGCGCGTAAAATGTTAAATGTTACATGTTTGTCTGAGTGTGTAGGTGTACGTGCCTGAAATCTGATTGAATGACACAGGAAACGAATGATGAGCGCCCAATGGCAGCCGTCAGTCAGCTCTACCCAGGCAGACAGCTTGTTGTGTAAATGACTCCGTGTGTGTAAAGCGCTTAGAGCTTGGTCTCCGACCGAGGATAGGCGCTATATAAGTATCCATATCAATCAATCAATCAAAACACACACACACACACACACACACACACACACACACACACACACACACACTCACACACACACTCTCTCACACACACACACACACACACACACACACACACACACACACACACACACACACGGAGAGAGAGAGAAGGGAGAGAGACAAAGAGAGACAGAGAACACTGAACCTGTTGCTCTGCTGTATTTTCATTCTTTCCAGTATCGAGAGACAGACAGACAGACTGACTGACAGATAGGCAGACAATCAGACAGACAGACAGAGACAAGAAACAGGGACAGGGAGAGAGAGGGGTGAGTGGGGAGAGAGACAGAGACAGAGAAAGGCAGACAGAGAGACACGGAGACAGATACAGAGAGAGACACAGAGAGACAGACAGAGACAGACAACAATGAACACTGAAGATCGGTTGGATTTCCATACTTTCCTGCATCGAGAGATAGACAGACAGACGGAGAGAAAGAGACACAGACAGACAGAGACAGAGACAATAAATAGAAAGAGGGGAGAGAGAGAGAGAGAATGAATGAATGAATGAATGAATGAATGGTTTATTCATTTACAGGGCCATTGCCCCTCATGAAAGGGTGTCACAAATTCTTCATAGACCGTGCATCGTGCATTGTAAAATGACATACGTTCAGCTGACATAAATATATCATACCTTCTTTCAAGTAATATACCTTCACCTAAGTAATATACATAATATGCATCATGAAACATATTGTATGCAACTGACATTTATACACCTAAATGATATATGGTATTCGCTGAATAATATCTCTTACATGCGTGGTTAATAATATGTAATAAAAAGTTATACACATTGTCTGTATGTAAGTCGTTACTGGATACACAAAGACATAAGAACATATCGGAGCTTAAACGATTTATACAGATGAATAGAAAGATGGGGAGATAGAGAGAGACAGAGAAAGACAGACAGCGAGACACGGAGATAGATACAAAGAGGAACACAGAGAGACAGAGATAGACAGAGAACACTAAACACTGAAGACCCGATGGATTTCAATACTTTCCTGCATCGAGAGAGAAAGAGAGGGGTGAGAGAATGAATGAATGAATCTTTATTATCCAACGGTGAAGATATTAGCACTTTGGCCGACTTACACATCTGCCGTTGTTCTAAGAGACACACAAACATGTACGTATATAAATGTAGTTATACTGAATACTTAATACATGTATAATGTACGACTATAACACAGCGTCAAACTGAGAGACACAACATCGCTCACATCTGTACGGAACGGAAGCGAGTAACACACACACGCACACACGCGCACACACACACACACACTAACACACACACACACACACACACACACACACACACACACACACACACACACACACACACACACACACACACACACACCAAGGGAAAAAACAACAACAAAACCCTAGCATGAATGCTACACATGAATGATTCAAGTGAAATTAACACAGAAAAGTAACGATGAAATTTTAAACACAAATGTAAGAGACATAAAAGACAGCAAATCAGGCGACGGGTAATAGGGATATGGACAGATAGACACATTATGTGAAAGACAGAGAGAGGGAGAGACAGAGGGGAGAGAGAGACAGAGACAGATAGACAGACAGACAGAGATGTAAAGATATGTCGGCGTGGGGAAGAAAAAAAAAGAGTTGGGTGAAGGTGGTTCACAATTTGTAATACATGTAAGTATATAGAATCGTAGACGTGACCAGACTAGAGTTTGATTTCGTTTGTTTGTCCACTGTAAAGAGAAAATCTCTGAAAGCAATATTCTATGACGTGATAGGTTATCAACTGATTGACGCATTTCGACATTGTTTGTAAGGATTGTCAGTGACAATTTTGTACCAGATTTTCGGTCTGGCTTTCGGCACACATGTACTGTCCAAGTTTCTCTTTGAATGTTGTGGTGGAAAAGGGTTCTTTGAGGTGTTTGGGAAGATTGTTCTAGCAGTGCGTGCCGCAATATGCCAAACTCGATTTATAAAGGTCTATTCTTGGCTTGGGTAGAGTAAGAGTCGCATTTCGGGAGTCAGGGTTGCGAGTTTCATAGCAGGCAATGGTTTGGTGTAGATAAGTAGAGCATTTACCGAATATAATTTTAAGCATAAGTACGCACTTATTCAATATTAGGTGCTTTGTCAAGGAAAGAGGTGCTGGCAGTTGATATTGATGACTGCGTGTGTTTCGTAAAACACCATTGAGGTGTTTTACAGCACGTCTGTGTACAGAATCTAGTTTTTTCATGTGCACTTCGCTGCAGTTGTCCCAAACGTTTGAAACGTAATTAATTCTAGACATGATGTGAGAATGGAAAAAGAAATAGGAAGCCTCTGGACTGACGACATGTTTTAAACGGGATAATAGGTAAACATTTTTTGCAACTGACCTCGATAAAGAACTGATATGTGCCTCCCATTTTAGCTGGTTGTCAGTAACGACACCAAGGTGTCGATGTTCTGTAATTTGTTCAATAGCTTGGCCATTGATTGACAAAGCGAGCGGATTTAAGCCACGCTGGTGCTTTTGGCGAGTGGCTACAATCATACTCTTTGTTTTTTTTCTGGGTTAAGGAGCATATTATTTTCTGTACACCAGTTGGATACTTCGGTTAGGCTGGTTTGTAATCTGTCATTAATGTGCTCTAAATTTACTCCGTTTGTATGAAGAGAAGAGTCATCTGCAAACATGTCGCATGATACTGCAGATGAGGAGATACATAATGGAAGATCATTGATATAAAGGTTGAACAATAAGGGGCCAAGCATAGAGCCTTGGGGAATGCCCATTTTAGTTATTCCCACATTCGAAAAAGTCCCGTTTACTAATACACTCTGTTTTCTTTCTTTTAAGTATGACTCAAAAAATTTGACAGAATTTGTATCAAGCTGATAAACCCGTAGCTTTTCAAGAAGTATTCGATGGTTAACGAGATCAAATGCTTTCTTCAAATCTAGAAATACAATTCTGTTGATTTTTTTGTCATTTATAGCTGTGAGCAGTTTATCTAAGAGACTGGTGAGGGCTGTCTGACAGGAGTGTTTTGGGCGAAACCCTGACTGATTTTGATGAAGCAAGTTGTGCCGGTCAAGATATTGCAAAAGGTGCTTGAGGGAGATGGAGGGTGTGTGTGTGAGAGAGAGGGGGAGGATGAGAGAGAGAGGTGGGTGAGAGAGAGAGAAGGGGGTGAGAGAGAGAGGGGTGAGAGAGAGAGAGGGGGGGTGAGAGAAAGAGAGAGGGGTGAGAGAGAGAAGGGGTGAGAGAGAGAGGGGTGAAAGAGAGAGGGGGTAAGGGAGAGAGAGGGGGTGAGAGAGACATACAGAGAGAGAGACAGAGAGAGAGAAAGGGGTGTGAGAGAGAGAGAGACAAAGAAAGAGAGGGGTGAGAGAGAGAGAGACAGAGAGAAACAAGCGCACCCCCTCCCCCCGAAAGCAAAGAATGGCTGCTTACATGACGGGGTAAAACAGTCATACACGTAAAATCCCACTCGTGTACTACGAGTTGCAGCCCACGAAAGAAGAAGAAGAATCTGTTTCTAGGCAGCATACATAACCACATCGCTCTTGCCAGGCCTTCAGCACAAGCTTATAATTATTCATATAATTATATACTATTTGTTATTCATATATATGTATTTGTATTTCTTTTTATTACAACAGATTTCTCTGTGTGAAATTCGGGCTGCTCTCCCCATGGAAAGCGCGTCGCTATACTACAGCGCCACCTATTTTTTTGTATTTTTTCCTGTGTGCAGTTTTTTTGTTTTTTTTTTTGTTGTTTTTCTATCGAAGTGGATTTTACTACAATATTTTGCCAGGAACAACCCTTGTGTTGCCGTGGGTTCTTTTATCTGCGCTAAGTGCATGCTGCACACGGGACCTCGGTTTATCGTCTCATCCGAATGACTAGCGTCCAGACCACCACTCAAGGTCTAGTGGAGGGGGAGAAAATATCGGCGGCTGAGCCGTGATTCGAACCAGCGCGCTCAGATTCTCTCGCTTCCTAGGCGGACGCGTCACCTCTTGGCCATCACTCCACTATATATGTTTCTGCGTGTGTGTGTGTGTGTGTGTGTGTGTGTGTGTGTGTGTCAATTCTTTCACAGAATTTTGCCAGCGAACAACACACTTGTTGCCACGGGTGTCGCACTCTCACAGAGCCTCGGTTTATCGATCTCATCCGAATGATGAGACGCTCAGCTTCATGAATTTTCCAAGTCAAACTTGGGAGATAGGGCGGGCGAGAGAGCAGGATTCAAACCCACAGACCCTCACGGACACTTCAGTGGCAGATGAGCGTCTTAACCATTCTACCACCTTCCTCCTACAGCAGCACGCTTCAGTCAGACACAAGCCAGTTGCTGTCAGTTTCGGCGACTGTCGTCCAGACTGGAGAAAACTGATATTGATTCAATAATCCGGATTCACGCTGCTGGTATTATTGAAGAGTTAATCGTTCCCTGGACTAGCCATCCGTCTCAACACGAGAAAACTCTTCCCCCGCACGCCCCGTCCAACCCCCACCCCCACCCCCACATGTGAGTGTGTGTTTACCGATAACGAGGCCTGTGGGGAGAAGCCATATGGGCGACACTTTGCGGAAGCCTGACCCAAGCATTTTACACCCGATGCGCTTGTCAGACTCTACACCACTGGTGTTCGGTTGAATGCTGCGTGTGTGTTGTTCTGGTTATAGGTAGATTGAGTCATGTGGATGCTTGTATGTGGTATACATGGCCTATCCTCGGTCAGAGGAGAGACCAGGCTTCCAGAGCGCTTCACAAAACACAGTGTCTTTTGCACAACAGGCTGCCTTACCTGGGAAGAACCGGCTGAGGACTGCCTTTTAGGAGCTCGTCATTCGTTTCCTGCGTCATTTAATCGGGCTCAAGTGTGTGTGTGTCTGTGTCTGTGTGTGTGTGTCTGTGTCTGTGTGTCTGTGTCTGTGTGCGTGTTTGGATTTATGTTTGTATTTATGTGTGTGTGTTGGCGCGCATGTGTTGTATTTGTGGCGTGTATGTGATTGTGTATGTTTGTATGTGTATGTCTGAATTTGTATGTGTTCCTGCATTTGTGTGTGTGTGTGTGTGTGTGTGTGCGTGTGCGTGTTTGCATTGGTGTTTCTGTTTGTATGTGTATGCATGTATGTGTGTTTGTCTGTATGCATGTATGTCCTTTTGTCTGAATGTGTATGTGTTTTTGTGTTTGTGTGTGTGCGTTTTGTGTGTGTGTGTGTGTGTGTGTCTGAGTCTGTGTGTGTGTGTTTTTTTTGTGTGTCTGTGTGTGTGTCTGTGTCTGTGTCTGTGTGTCTCTGTGTGTGTCTGTTTGTGTGTGTGTGTGTTGTCGTTGTTGCTATTAATGTGTGTTCGCGCGTGTGCATGCCAACTTTCATATGCGCGCGCGCACGTGTGTGTGTGTGTGTGTGTGTGTGCGTGTGTGTTTGTGTATGCGTGTGTGTATGCATGTGTGTCTGTATACAGCCAACTCATTCACCCTTTCTCAATTATCATTAAAAAAAAAACCCGTACACACTTGTTTTGTTGTTTTTTTTTTCTCTCTTTTATTTGCGGTTCTGTTATACTTCAGCTTTGTTTCCAGCTCGTTCCACATTAAAGGACAGACAAGAACTAGACGGGACAAACGATGAGATTCAGAGAACACTTTTTTTTTTTTTTTTTTTTTTTCAGACACGTGGTTCCCACTTTTTATTTTCAAATATTTTGTCGTCGTCGTTGTCGCTGCTGTTGTTGTTGTTGTTGTTGTAGATGTTGTCGATCAAGTTACAAATCGCTTCACGTCACATCCTGATTGAGAAGAAGAAGAAGAAGAGTTCCACTCGCTTTGCAGAAATTATTCATCTCTCTGCTTTCTAACTTCGTGCTTCAATGAACTAAACCCTCCCACCCACCCCTTCCCCACTCACAATTCAGTAGTGGGTTATGGGGTGGGGGCGGGGGGTATGTTGATAAGTGATAAAAGAAATCTATAACCCTACACAAGCATTACAACCGCACAAAAATACCTGCAAGGGTGATAGATTTTGTTGTTGTTGTTGTTATTGACATTGCTGTTGTTGGGGCTTTTTTTTTTTCTTTCAAATCATTTTCCCCCTCTGGATTATAATTTTTTTCGGGTGCATAAAGGTGTTTTTTTTCTCTCAGAGATTATGACATAAGTTCCGGTAGGCGAACGGAAGTGACGTTTTGCTAGCTGGCGACGATGTTGTTGTTGTTGTTTTATACGATCATGTTGAGCTTGGCTTCCTGTTTCTCGGCCTCAGGGGAGCCCAAGGGAAGCACGTAGTCCAGGGGGGTTGGGCAGAAGGCCTGGCATCTGCAGGTGGTCGGGATCCTCATGGCAATCCACTGGTACCTGTCGGAGTACACAAATTCAAAATGAGGCAGTGGATGGAGGGATGGGAGGTTGGGGATGTGGAGAGTGGGGCTACCTGTCGGAGTACACTAATTCAAAATGAGGCAGTGGATGGAGGGATGGGAGTTTGGGGATGTAGGGGGTGGAGGTACCTGTCGAAGTACGCGAATTCAAAATGAGCCAGTGGATAGAGGGAGGGAGGGAGGTTGCTGTTTGTAGGGAGGGTATGGTGGTTGAGGGATTGGAGATGTGGGGAGTGGCGGTACCTGTCGGAGTACACGAATTCAAAATGAGCCAGTGGATGGAGGGATGGATGGATGGAGGTGGTTGTTTGGGGAGGGTATGGCGGTTGAGGGATTGGGGATGTGGGGAGTGGAGATACCTGTCGGAATACATGAATTCCAAATGAGCCAGTGGGTAGAATGGAGGGAGGTGGTTGTTTGGGAAGGGAATGGTGGTTGAGGGATTGGGGATGTGGGGAGTGAGAGTACCAGTCGGAGTACACGAATTCAAAATGAACCAGTGGATGGATGGAGGTGGTTGTTTGGGAAGGGTATGGTGTTTGGGGGATTGGGGATGTGGGTAGTGGAGGGTTGTGGAAGGGGGGGGTCAATGGGGAAGAAGTTAGGTGATGTTGAAGGTAATTGGGTTTAGGCCTGGAAGCAAACAAAAGAATTACTTCTCTCTCTCTCTCTCTCTCTCTCTCTCTCTCTCTCTCTCTCTCTGCGCGCGCGCGTGTGTGTGTGTTTAGATAGGAACCACAGAAGTGAAAATTGTTTAATCAGATTTGAAGGTTTTTAAAACTTTCTGAATGAAAAGCTTGAAACGGTGACTAGTTTTTTGTTCTTTTTTTCTTACCCTTGACTTGAAGTGGACGCTAACGTGGCGATAGCCTTGAGATAGCATTTTAAGGGGTCGGCGAGGCTCTGTGTTGTCCGTATGTCCTGTGTGGCTTGTTCGGGGTTAAATTAGACCATGCCAGTCTTGAATAAAAGCTACTTTGTGTTTTCACATTCCGTTTGTCATTGCTGCTGTGTGCACATGATCGATATAAGGACAGGCCCGGCGCTTCCTTTTTGAGGGGCTGTCTGGGTTTGTTCCAATGTGCCTTTTGTTTACCAGTGTGCTAGCTGAATCGGTAGCGTAAGCAGCGTTGACTTGGAGTTGTGTACCTTGTGGATGGGGAGAGTTGCCACCCATTGCTATTTGTTTGATTTGAATTAAGCAGGAAGTCCGTTGTTATTACCTGTCGGAGTACATGATGTGCGGGCAGTAGGCGATGACGTTGACGGTGTGGTAGTCAGACTCGACACATCGTCCTACCACTGGGCAGTCTTCGGCCAGCAGACAGGAGCAGCATCTGTGGACACACACACACACACACACACACACACACACACACACACACACATCGTTTTGTGAAAACCTATAGCAACACACACACACACACACACACACACACACACACACACACACACAAAGTAAAAAAAGAGAAATGAAGAGAACCAACCCCCATCCCCCAACCCCCCCCCCCCCAACCCCTCTCCCCCCTCACACACACACACACACACACACACACACACACACACACACACACGAGAAGAGAGAAGAAGTCACACACACACACACACACACACACACACACACACACACACACACACACAAAGAGATGAAAGAAGAGATAAGAAAATAAGAAAAGACACCCCCACGCCCTCAATCCCCCCCCTCCCTCCCCCCCCCTCACCCCACACACACACACAACACAACAGAAAAGGAAAAAAAAGAGAACAAGTATCAGTATCAGTAGCTCAAGGAGGCTGTCACTGCGTTCGGACAAATCCATACACTCTACACCACAGAGATGCCTGACCAGAGAGAACAACAAGTCGATGTCGAAAAAACCGATTCTCACGTGCAGCGTCTGTAAACGTAGAGGACCTCGGGCCACACGACCCAGCACACACCTCCAGCGAACTTGACGTACTGCAGAATGATGTCAGAGAAGGTGCACTCGTGAAGGGGGAAGTCACAGCATCGGTGGTAGCTATAGGCACCAACACACACACACGCACACACACACACACACACACACACACACATGCATACACAACACACACACATACATGCATACACACACACACGCACGCACGTACATCCAAAATCAGAAAAAGTGGAAAGAAGTGAGATAATGAATAAATGGGGTTAAAAAGCACAAATGTGTGCACTTACACACTTACACGCGCACATATATACATCCGTGTACACTCATGCACGCACGCACGCACGCACACACACACACACACACACACACACACACACACAGGGAGAAAGGAAATGATGAGTGACACAAGTTCACAGCTGGGCCAACAGCAAAATGAGAGCTGTATCATCAATGATTTCTCCATTGCAACGGGAAATCATTTACAGCTTAGTCTTTTGTGAAGGACTAAGACTCTCAAATTGGGAGGCAAAAATTGCACTGGCTCTTAGTGCTGCAGCCTTGGTGGCTAGCTAGTTGGCCTTAGGGAATGATCCCAACGCCGACCGTCCTAAAACCCTCTTGGCCGAGAGAGTGGGGACGTAACTTTGGGCAAGACACTCTCCACTATAATCAAATTCTAGCCCAGATAGTCGGGACAGCAGTTTACCTCCTCTGCTGTTCTGGTGGTCATGGTTGGACACAACTACCATACATAAAGAGCAGGATAGAAATTACCAGGTGTCGTTAAATTGGGCGGTAGGGACACCTTGTTTTTACTATTATCATTGTTATTAGTTCGGTGGGTTATGGAAACAAGAACATACCCAATATGCAAACCCCCGAAATCATGGCGGGGTAAAAACATACACGTAAAAGCCCACTCGTGTACATACGAGTGAACGTGGGAGCTGCAGCTCACGAACGAAGAAGACGAGTTGGTAGTAGTAGTTGTAGAAGTAGTAGTAGTAGTAGATCTATCATTTATCATATAGAACAGGAAAGAAATCACCGGGCGGAGCCCTCACAAGGGGTGGAAGAGCTTGAAGCCGTTAGTGTCGTTGAGCGGCAGGGACACCTTCCATGGCAAGTCCACCTCGTTCAGTCTCTCCTGGATCTCCGGGAGGGCGTAGCCAGCGTCCTTCATGACCCGGTCACTGTCAACAAGGTCAAAAGGTTAAACGTTGATATCAGGTCAAGGGCCATCATGACCTAGTGAGTCCACGTCTGGCGGCTCCAGTCAAGGAAAGTTGGGTCACTGTAAACAAGGGTAAAAGGGTATGGTTGAGGGTCAAGGGCCATAGTCAGCGTCCTTCATGACCAAGTCACTGTCAACAAGGTCAAAAGGTACATTAAGGGTTACTGGTCAAGGGCGTGGGTCAAAAGGTCTAAGGTTAAAAGGTTACAGGTGACAGGTTTCAGGGGTGGGGGGGGGGTTAAGGATTCAGACTAACATAAGGGGACAGGGGTGTAGAGAAGCTGGGAATCGAACCCAGACCCTCACGTCACATAGAACAAAAAGGATGGAGACTCACATGAGGGGGATGTACAGAGGCTCTCTAACGTCGGTCAGGTTCCTGAAGGCAGCCACATCGGAGTTCTCCGGTGGGCAAATTCCGGCGTAGTAGTAGTACTGGGCGTTGGCGGCATAGGCCAGCGCAAGAACCTGCACGAGGATAACAACAACGACAATAACCATGATGATAATAATAATAATAATAATAATAATAATAATCAGTACGTTCATAAGGCACTATTCAAACCTCTCAAAGCAATTTACACACACACACACACACACACACACACATACATACATACAAACGTACAAACATAATTAATAACAATTATGATAATAATGATAATAATAATAATAATAATATGGTGCTTTCAAACCACGTAAAACGCTTTACACTAAGGCACACACACACACACACACACACACACACACACACACACACACACACACACACACACACACACACATAGGCATTCACACACACATTAACACTAACACTAACACAACAACAACGACAATAACGACAATGATTATGTTGATGGTGATGAAATGGGTGGGGATAACAACGACGATTGTGACAATGATTTACACTGTTGAACAGAAACATGAATTTTGATAAAAAAAATTTAAAATGTATGGATGAAATCGTGACTTTGGTATGCTGGTTAGAAAATTATGATGGCGAGGATGATTATGATGATGACGACGACAAAATGCCGGCCATGGAAATGATGATGATGATGATCTTCATTGTTAATAGAATCAGGAATGGAAACTCGGTAGATAATGACACTGGCAGTGATGGCGGGAATGAAAAGGAAGGAAAAACATGACGACGATAATAATGATGATGATGATAAGGAATAACAACAAGAAGAACAACAAAAGCAAGAACAGGAACTAGAAGGAGGAGGATGAGTAGGGGGGGGGGAGGAAGATAAGAAGGAAGAGGAAGGTAAGAAAAATCACCTATGCAGCCAATGAAACGCTGGCCACGTTGGAATGAAATGAGCCAACTGAATCTTGTCGCAACCGGTGTTTGTGGTTTGGGGCGGGCTACAAATGATTCCAAAATAACCGCGATACAAAAAGAGCTATGGCCATGGATGTCTTCTAATGATAGGGAGAGTTAATGTAATAAAAGTAACGCAACTAGACTCGTTTTGCAGTCTAATCGATGGAGTATTTTACAGTCGCCAGTCTGGGACTTATTACAAATAACTGCGCCTGTCGAATATTTCATTACAGTTGTTGAATGAACTGTCGTGCATTAAAACATACGAAATGGTGTACAGATGTGCTTTCGGGGGGAAAAAAAAACAAGAAAAAAAAAACTTTACACTTGCGCATCGAGACTTTACTGCCTGTGAAAGACTTTACAACTGTGCCAGTGGAAGACTTTATACCTCCTCATATGGAATATTTTACAACTGCTAATAATGAATGTGTTGATCGACACTTGGGTTAGCATTCTATCCATTAGCAGAGCGGTGGACCTGAAAAACATTGCAAAACTAGAGCATGGTTTACGCCAGTTTTGTGCAAGCGAACTGAGCAAGAACATAAATAAGCTGCAAGTAAAAAAAAAACAAAAAAAACTTGCTTCAGCTGCATTGCATGATGTAACTCGAACGCTCGGCTTATATCACAGACTGACATAAGCTTACAGTTGGGCCAACTGCAAAGAGAGAGCTGTTTAATCAGTGGTTTTTCCACTGCAATGGGGATTCATTCACAGCTAAGTCTTTTTGTGAATGACTACGACTCTGAAATTAGGAGGCAAGATTGCATTGGCTCTTAGTGCTGCAGCCTTGGGAGGCTAGCTGGCCTTTGGGAACCATCCCGACGCCAACTGTCCTGAAACCCTCTTGGCCGAGAGAGTAGGGATGGGATGTAACTTGGGAAAGACACTCTCCACTATAATCAAATTCTAGCCCAGATAGCCAGCCAGGACAGCAGTTACCTCCTCTGCTGTTCTGGTGATCATAGTCGGACACGACTATCATACGTTAAGACATGATGTAACAATCTGACGAGATAATTGTGAATTATTCTGGGGGGCATCTTGTCGGAGAGAAAAGAGCATAAAAGACCAGAATCACGAGGACGCACAGGGTCTATGGACAGTTGCCCAGGAGGACTTCTGGTCGCAATTCCGATGGGACTCCTGGTAGCGGCTTTAGTGGGACTGATGGTCGCAGGTTGAGTTGCAACTTCAGTGGGACTCTTGGTCGCAGGTTCAGTCGCAGCTTCTGTGGGACTGACGGTCGCAGGTCCTGTAGGAGGTTCGGGGCACCCTTCCTCCCACCCCGGCACGTCCTTGTGCCGCTGGTTCTCGTCCTTGAGGTAGCTGATCAGAGGCCCGAAGTACTGGAGCAAAGCCTTGGCGCTCATCCTGGTGGTCCCGGTGATGGCCTTGAAGGGCTCCGTCCACACCTGGGATGCACCCCTGGACAGCACGTCACGCAGGATGTCGCCAGCCGCCGTGGAGTTGTAGACGTCGCACGTGTGCAACGGGCCTTCGTGTCCGGCGGCTTGACACAGGGCCTGGTGGAACTGGAACTGGATGACCATGCTGACGAAGTAGCGGACGTAGGGAACGTTGAAGGGGACGTGGAGCTTGGCCCCCGGGTCGAAGTCCTCCTCTGTGCGTTTCACGGGCGGCGACACGCCCTGGATACCGCAGCGGAGCTCCCACCAGGCATGGTTGTATGTCTCCTGGGGGGTGTCCCCGCGGAACACTGCGTAGCGCCACAGGTCTACGAGGTAGCCGAAAGGCACGAAGGCGATCTTGTCCAGAGCGATGGACATCAGGAAGTTGAGGTCCGCCTCCTTGTCCTCCACGAGACTGGGCAGCAGACCGATCTGATGCAGGTGCCTCGGGTTCAGCACTGACAGCGAGATCAGCTCCCCCACGGCCTCGTGGAATCCAGGATTGGCTCCGCCCTTGAAGACGTCGGGTTGGTGATTGTAGAGCAGGAAGTACTCCACGTGCCCCATCTCGTGGTGAGCCACGCCGAAGTGGTACGTGTTCAGCTCCGTGCACTGCTTGATCCGGAAGTCCACCCCGTTGTGGAAGTCCCAGGCGCTAGCGCCGCAGACGATCTGTCGATCCGTGGGCTTCTCCAGCACGGACTTGTCCCAGAACGCCTGCGGCATTGGTTCCAGGCCGAGGGAGAGGAAGAAGTCCTCCGCGACCTCAAAGATCCTCCTGGCTGTGTAGTTCTGTCGGACCAGCTCCCCGGTGATGTTCAGAAAGGGTTTGTTGGGAAAGGGCGCCAGTAGGGCGATCAGGTTGACCCAGGACTGTGCCCACATGTCGCCCAGGATGTGAGCAGGGATGTGACCGGAGGAAGGGAACAGCTCTTCCTGGTACACCGTTTTCAGACGTCTCCGGACAAAAGCGTGCAGTTCCTGGTAAAAAGGCTTCAGCTCTTCGAACAACTCTGCGACGTCTTCCTCGAACGTGTCAGACTCGTACTTCGACCTCCAGAAATCCCCAGTGTCTTCGTAACCCAGTGTCTGCACGCCCTCGTTGCTGAGGGCGACGAACTCGGCAAAGAGCTGCTTCATCTTCTTCCCTGTCTCGTCACGCCAGCCGATCCACAGCTCTCGGAGCAAGGTCTCGTTCCGGGAAGTGTCGAACACGTGGGTGATGTCCGGTTCCAAAGGGAGGCACTTGTCTTCCTCCTCTTCCAGACACACGGTGGCCGTGCTGTAGATGGTGGTCATGTTGGCCAGCAGTTCGTTCATCCGCTCCAACTTGGTCACGTTCTTCAAGGCCTCAGGGCCGATGTCCTTGATGAATTCGAAAATCCGCTGCGTGAGTGGGTCAAAGCCGATGGTGTTGAACTGTGCTGCCTGGCTGGACATGTTCTTTCTCCACATGGCCATTCTCAGCTTGGCCTTTCCGGCGGCCTGCTGGTTCTCCCTGGTGATGTGGTGTGGAAGTTCCAGAAGGCTTCCAAGAAAGCGGGGACCTCCACTTTGGCCTCTCGTTCATATTGGTCCAGGAATTGCTGGGCCTGCGTTATGTTGCTGTTGGTGCCTTCTGCCGCTTTTGCTGCTCGCTCCATCACCACTATCATCACTATCAGCTGCAGCAGCAGCTGCAGCAGTCCACGTGACATACAAGGTGACGTCATGGCTGGAACAGTCACAGTTTAGGAGCGATGTGGAGGGTGCGGTGACTTCTTTGTTCGTGAGCTGCAGCTCCCACGTTCACTCGTGTGTACACGAGTGAGCTTTTACCTGTATGGCTGGTCTTGTTTACCCCCCGCCATACAGGCAGCCATACTCCGTTTTCAGGGGTGTGCATGCTGGGTATGTTCTTGTTTCCATAACCCATCGAAAGCTGACATGGATTACAGGATCTTTAACGTGCGTATTTGATCTTTTGCTTGCGTGGACACACGACGAGGGGTCAGGCACAAGCAGGTCTGCACATAATTATGTTGACTCCACCTTTCACACACCAGGAGCCGTTACCTAGAGATATATAGAGAGACAGACAGGGAGAGAGGGGGGAGACATAGAGACAGAGATATATACAGAGACAGACAGAGAGAAAGAGAGACGGGGGGGAGACAGAGAGAGACACAGAGAGATATATAGACACACATACACACACACACCACACACACACACACACACACACACACACACACAGGGACATAGAGACACAGAGAGATATATACAGAGATATATACAGAGACAGACAGAGAGAGAGGGGAGACACAGAGATATATACAGAGACAGACACAGAGAGAGAGGGGGAGAGACATAGACAGAGAGATATATACAGAGACAGACAGACAGACAGAGAGAGAGGGGGGAGACAGAGAGAGACACAGAGAGATATATACAGAGACAGACAGACAGAGAGAGAGGGGGGAGACAGAGAGAGACACAGAGATATATACATACAGAGACAAACAGAGAGAGGCGGGGAGACAGAGAGAGAGACAGAGATATATACAGACAGACAGAGGGGGGGAGACATAGAGAGAGACAGAGATGTATAGAGACAGACACAGAGAGAGGGGAGAGACATAGAGACACAGAGAGATATGTACAGCGACAGACAGAGAAAGAGAGAGAGGAAGGGGGAGACATAGAGACACAGAGATAAATACAGAGACAGACACAGAGAGAGGGGGAGGGGGTATAGAAAGAGACACAGAGATATATACAGAGACAGACAGAGACAGAGAGAGAGAGGGTGGGGTTGGGGGCAGAAACAGGAAGGACAGACAGACAGAGGTGTAAGGACGAGAAAGGAACAAACAAACAAACAAAAAACACAAAAAAGTAAGGGAGATGAATCGGAGAGAAGGAATGAGTAACAGAAAGTGATGGCCCCTTCCCTCAATTCAGTCCAAGCTGTGAGAATAACAACTTTTTTTTTTTAAGGCACAGTCAAAATTCTGCACAAAAGCCTACATCACAGTGAAAATTCAACGCAAATGAGAAAAACAAGGCAAGACGTTGGTGGGGCTGAAAATGTGAATGTGTTTTTGGAAAGAAAGACAATACACAGAAATTTGGAACCCACACAGAGAGAGAGAGAGAGAGAGAGAGAGAGAGACGGGGGGGTTGTGGGAGGGGGGTAAGTAAAGTAAACTGCGCAATTCAACTCAAACCCATGAACAGTGCTAGCTGAGAAATTGTCATGAACACGAAAGAGTAAGCAAAAAGACAGACCCCATGAGGGCTGTAGTGTGTCCTTTAACCCTTTCACCGCCAAGCTCGCATTTATGCACAGGCGTGGTAGAGGACCCATATCACTGAAAGGTGACCATTCATGCGTCTGTTATCCATGAACCTACTGCTCGTAATGTTCGGTGGTAGGATAGGCCATATTTTCTATACATCGCATGGGGAATCCCCAACTATTCTTAGCCACAATATTTTCTGTGTTTATAGCACAAGGGAATTTTGTACTCTAAATTGACAGGCAGTGAAAGAGTTAATAAGAAAGGGAATAAAGAAATCCTGAACAAAAGGGCAGAAAAGGAAAGTCAACAGAACGACATGAAAGCGACAAGAAATGGAAAACAGAGGACAAAAGAAATCCAAGAGATCACATGACGACTGAATACCGGAAAGACATAATATAAAGGAAAAGAAAGAAAAAGAAAGAAAGAGAAAAGACAGTTTGAAAAGACAAAGATCAAGAAAAAAATTTAGAAAAATGAAAGAAGACAAAGAGAAAAAAAAAAGACATAGAAAACGACTGAATACCGAGAAAGAACATACATTACAAAAATCGACAGAAAGTGAAGGGAATAAAAGGGAAAAGGAAACAAAGAAAAAGAAAGACAAAGAAAAGAACATATCTAAAAGAATATACCAACAACACAAAAAACACACAAGATCTAAAACCAAACAAGAAAACAGCCAAATACCGAGAGAGAGAAAAAACAGAAAAAAAACAATTCATAGCACTCGAGGTAAAAAAAAAAAAAAAAAAAAAAAAAAGAATTTTGTAAAGAGAGGAAAACCTTAATCCCAGAAAAAAGAAAGGTTGAAACAACAAAACGAAATATAAACAGGGAGAGTCACTCGAAGAAAAAAGAAGAAGAAAAAGAGGAGGAGGAAGAAGAAGAAGAAAGATAAGACAGACACACACACACACACAAAGACTTTTTACCGCAAGGCATTGGTACAACATGATTGCGACTGATCCTTTTGTGGTCTCAGGAGGGAACCTGACTGGCCCTTGTCAAACCACTGGCCTTATATAGGCAGGTTTTGCTTACGTGGCTCCGTCACACATACCCCCACCCCCACCCCCAACCCTACCCACCCATCCCCAACCACCACCACTACCCCTTTCCCTTCCCCCCCCCCCCCCCCCCTCCCCCCCCCACCTGTGATCTCTCTATGGGCGTGGTTTGCATAATGTGATGATGACATGTGTCAATAGAAGGGGATGGGGAGGGGTGGGGGGGGGAGGGAGAAGAGAAGATCGAAGTGTCAGGGGATGTTTGATGGTTGACGGGATTT
>NC_134907.1:16173493-16178493 GCF_041734735.1 Babylonia areolata
TTGGATATTTTGTGATATTATAGTGCTAACGCGCCTATAAATCCTCATCGTTACATAGCATCTTTGAGACCTCCACTTCCACCACCACGTGTTTTCGACAGAATTTCTTTTCTTTTTTTTTAAACTGTGCAAACGTACACACAGACGCTCTGCACGCGCGTATGCATGCAAAATTTCGAGCCAGCATCAAAACTGCTATCGTCACTCTCAGTGTCATGGCGCGTGACCAGTCTTGCTTTGTCATTGCTTGCAAGGGGCGCAACACTGAAAGAAACTGAGAAACTGACTCGTCTGTTGCAAGTAGGAGGTAAACTGTGTTACAGAGTTTCAGATGCCCGGAGTGACTCAGTGGCAGCGTATTCCACTGAACGCGCTCAGTCAGGCTTTCAGTGCATGCATATATATTGAGGATGAATTTCATTTCACTGAGAATTATACAAAGAAATTAGAACAGAATTCATACAAAAAAATCAGTCAAAATTACATTCCAAATATTATTAAACCCAGTCAGCTAATACTGGAAGACAACCTTGTGGGACTGGGAAATTCGTCAGTAACTTGCTGTCAAAAACGCCATAGCGTGCAAGAGTGATTCAATGTCTTGTTCAGTATTTATCTATTTTTGTTTTGCTTTTTTTTTTGTGCCGGCCGTGGTTTCATGTAACTTTGCATGCGTGTCTTATAAACCTTGTTCAGGTTTAATTGACATTAAAATTGATTCTGATTCTGATTCTGATTCTGTATATATTTCTGTGCCTATCAGAGGCGGAATTCTTCTGACAACATTGTAGCCACTGAGAGAAGACAACATTGTAGCCACAACATTGTAGCCACTGAGAGAAGACAACACTGTAGCCGCTGAGAGAAAACAACACTGTAGCCACTGAGAGAAGACAACATTGTAGCTACTGAGAGAAGACAACATTGTAGCCACTGAGAGAATACAACATTTTTGCCACTGAGAGAAGACAACATTGTAGCCACTGAGAGAAGACAACACTGTAGCCACTGAGAGAAGACAACATTGTAGCCACTGAGAGAAGACAACACTGTAGCCACTGAGAGAAGACAACATTGTAGCCGCTGAGAGAAGACAACACTGTAGCCACTTAGAGAAGACAACAACACTGTAGCCACTGAGAGAAGAAAACATTTTTGCCACTGAGAGAAGACAACACTGTAGCCACTTAGAGAAGACAACAACACTGTAGCCACTGAGAGAAGACAACATTTTTGCCACTGAGAGAAGACAACATTGTAGCCGCTGAGAGAAGACAACACTGTAGCCGCTGAGAGAAGACAACACTGTAGCCACTGAGAGAAGACAACATTTTTGCCACTGAGAGAAGACAACATTTTTGCCACTTAGAGAAGACAACACTGTAGCCGCTGAGAGAAGACAACACTGTAGCCACTGAGAGAAGACAACATTTTTGCCACTGAGAGAAGACAACATTTTTGCCACTTAGAGAAGACAACACTATAGCCGCTGAGAGAAGACAACATTGTAGCCACTGAGAGAAGACAACACTGTAGCCGCTGAGAGAAGACAACACTGTAGCCACTGAGAGAAGACAACATTGTAGCCACTGAGAGAAGACAACATTGTAGCCACTGAGAAGACAACATTGTAGCCACATTGTAGCCGCTGAGAGAAGACAACATTTTTGCCACTGAGAGAAGACAACATTTTTGCCACTTAGAGAAGACAACACTATAGCCGCTGAGAGAAGACAACATTGTAGCCACTGAGAGAAGACAACACTGTAGCCGCTGAGAGAAGACAACATTTTTGCCACTGAGAGAAGACAACACTGTAGCCACTGAGAGAAGACAACATTTTTGCCACTAAGAGAAGACAACATTGTAGCCACTGAGAGAAGACAACACTGTAGCCGCTGAGAGAAGACAACATTTTTGCCACTGAGAGAAGACAACATTGTAGCCACTGAGAGAAGACAACACTGTAGCCACTGAGAGAAGACAACATTTTAGCCGCTGAGAGAAGACAACATTTTAGCCACTTAGAGAAGACAACACTGTAGCCACTGAGAGAAGACAACATTTTTGCTACTGAGAGAAGACAACATTGTAGCCACTGAGAGAAGACAACACTGTAGCCACTGAGAGAAGACAACATTGTAGCCGCTGAGAGAAGACAACATTTTTGCCACTGAGAGAAGACAACATTGTAGCCACTGAGAAGACAACATTGTAGCCACTGAGAGAAGACAACATTGTAGCCACTGAGAAGACAACACTGTAGCCGCTGAGAGAAGACAACATTTTTGCCACTGAGAGAAGACAACATTTTTGCCACTTAGAGAAGACAACACTGTAGCCGCTGAGAGAAGACAACATTTTTGCCACTTAGAGAAGACAACACTGTAGCCGCTGAGAGAAGACAACATTGTAGCCGCTGAGAGAAGACAACACTGTAGCCACTGAGAGAAGACAACATTGTAGCCGCTGAGAGAAGACAACATTGTAGCCACTGAAAAGACAACATTGTAGCCACTGAGAGAAGACAACATTGTAGCCACTGAGAAGACAACACTGTAGCCGCTGAGAGAAGACAACACTGTAGCCGCTGAGAGAAGACAACACTGTAGCCACTAAGAGAAGACAACATTTTTGCCACTTAGAGAAGACAACATTTTTGCCACTAAGAGAAGACAACATTTTTGCCACTTAGAGAAGACAACATTTTTGCCACTGAGAGAAGACAACATTTTTGCCACTTAGAGAAGACAACATTTTTGCCACTAAGAGAAGACAACATTTTTGCCACTGAGAGAAGACAACATTGTAGCCGCTGAGAGAAGACAACACTGTAGCCGCTGAGAGAAGACAACATTGTAGCCGCTGAGAGAAGACAACATTGTAGCCGCTGAGAGAAGACAACACTGTAGCCACTGAGAGAAGACAACAAGCCATGTTCTCTTTTTCTTTTTCAGCGAAGGCAAGTGCGCCACGCCAAGTGTGTGTTGCACACGGGACTTCGGGTTTTTCGTTTCATCCGAATAACTGGACGCTCAGTTTGATTTTCAGCCCAAGGCGCGAGACCGGGATTGGAACTCAGACCCTCCCGGTCACGGACTCTGTATTCCGGGTTGGCAGATAAGTGTCTTTCCAATTGTCTGCCAACTTCTTCTCTGTCAGTGTGATGGTAAATGGTGTAAGTTGATTTCACGTCTGTTCACTTTCGGCTTCTGTTAGAAGATGTAAGTGCGTGCGTGTGTGCGTGTGTGTCTGTGTGTGTATGTGTGTGTGTGGAGGGGTGTGAGTGTGTATGGGCGTGTGGGTGTATATGTGTGCGTGCGTGTGTGTGTGTGTGTGTGCGTGTGTGTGTGTGTGTGAGTGTGTGTGCCGTGCCGTGTATATGTGTATGAAAAAGAGAGAGTGTGAAAATTAGTAGTAATAGTAGTAGTAGTGGTAGTAGTATCAGTATTAGTAGTAGTAGTAGTAGTAGTAGTAGTAGTATCTGGTCATTGCTGTTGTTGTTGTTGTTATAAAAGAAAAACGTTTCACTGTTTTCAAATATAAAAAAAATTAAATACCTACAAAAAAAAGAACAAGCGAAAAATTAATAACTGGGTTTATACTGTTACCTATGTGAGGGTTCGCGTACTGGATTTATAATCCTAAGCACAGAGAGACACAGACAGACAGACAGACAGACAAATGCAAACTACAAAAACAAATACACACAAAAGCACAGGCACTCAGAGACAGAAACAGCCAAAGAAAAAATACACACAGAAACAGACACAGACATAGTCAAAGACATGTGATGACACTGAGACACACACACACACACACACACACACACACACACACACACACACACACACACACACACACACACACAGAGAGAGAGAGAGAGAGAGAGAGAGAGACACTCACAGAGAGAGAGGGGGGAGAGAGACACAGAGAGAGAGAGAGAGAGAGACACACAGAGAGACACACACACACACACACACACACACACTCACTCACAGAGAGAGAGAGAGAGAGACACACACACACACACACACACACACACACACACACACACACACACACACACTCACTCACACACACACACGGAGAGAGAGAGAGAGACACACACACACACACACACACACACACACACACACACACACACACACACACACACACACACACACACACACACTCAGACAAGAGACACACAGAGACAGAATGAATGAATGAATGAATGAATGAATGAATGGTTTATTCATCTGTAGACCATTGCCCCTTATGAAAAGGTGGCAGAAAAACACATTTGAAAAGAAAAAATAAATGAATAAAAAGAAAAAAAGACAAACATCATACTTTGTACAGCGACATACACTAAATTATTAAGTAGCATATATAGTTCAGATAAATAACAACACTATATGCATGTTTTACGGCACTCTAATTGTATTTGTATTTCTTTTTATCACAACAGATTTCTCTGTGTGAAATTCGGGCTGCTCTCCCCAGGGAGAGCGCGTCGCTACACTACAGCGCCACCCATTTTTTGTATTTTTTCCTGCGTGCAATTTTTATTTGTTTTTCCTATCGATGTGGATTTTTCTACAAAAGTTTGCCAGGAACAACCCTTTTGTTGCCGTGGGTTCTTTTGCGTGCGCTAAGTGCATGCTGCACACGGGAAATCGGTTTATCGTCTCATCCGAATGACTAGCGTCCAGACCCCCACTCAAGGTCTAGTGGAGAGGGAGAAAATATCGGCGGCTGAGCCGTGATTCGAACCAGCGCGCTCAGATTCTCTCGCTTCCTAGGCGGACGCGTTACCTCTAGGCCATCACTTGTAGGAGTGTATAATAAAGTTATACATTTGACATCAGAAGTGGTACAAGCTTAATAATTTCCCTTTACGACGTAGTAAGAGTGAATCAAAGCTTAATAATGAAACGCTTTGTACAGATAAATTGAGAAATTTCTGATAGTTTTCTCGTGTGTAGATGACATAAACAGCGACTATCTAAACT
>NC_134907.1:16190993-16200993 GCF_041734735.1 Babylonia areolata
GATAGACAGGTAGGAAGGTAGGAAGGAAAAGAGACAGGTAGGAATGTAGGTAGGAAGATGGACCAGTAGGAAGGCAGGTAGGTAGGTAGGTAGGTAGATAAACAGGTAGCTAGGTAGACAGGTAGGAAGGTAGATAGGTAGGTAGATAGATAGGTAGATAGGTTGGTAGGTAGGAAGGTAGGCAGGAAGATAGGTAGGGAGGTAGAGAGATATAGACAAGTAGGTAGGTAGCTAGGTAGGTAGGAAAGCAAGTAGAACGACAGGTAGGTAGGTAGGTAGGTAAGTAGATAGACAGGTAGGAAGGTAGGTAGGAATACATTCATGTATGGTATTGGGTAGGTAGTTACCTTACCTTTCACTGAGGCATCAGTGGTATATGAGGAGAGAGAGGGGGGGGAGTGTGTGGTGTTGGTGGTGGTGGTGGTGGCTGTAAGTGAAGGGTTTGTGGGCGGGGTTGGGAGAGAGAGGAGGTGGGGTGAGGTAGGTGGAGGGGGGGGGAGATGGGAGGGTGGTGGTGGTGGTGGTGGTGGTGGTGTTTTGGTGGCCTGAGGGGTGGGTGAGGTGGGTATGGGGGTTCGGGGGGTGGGGGGGGGTTAAGAGAAAGTGTGTGTGCACCTGTAAAGTGTGTGTGTGTGTGTGTGTGTGTGTGTGTCTGTCTGTCTGTCTGTGTGTGCGAGCGTGTGTGTGTCTGTGTGTTTGCGTATACGTGTGCAAATGTCTGTGTGTGTGTGTGTGTGTCTGTCTGTCTGTCTGTCTGTCTGTCTGCGTGTGTGTGTGTGTGTGTGCCTGCGTGCTTGTTTGTATGTGTCTGCGTGTGTGTATGTGTGTGCGTGTGTGTGTCTGTCTGTGTGTCTGTGACTCAGACTGTGTCTACAGTGTGATTGCGTTAAAGTATTATGACTCCATGGCCACGTACATGGGACACTGAAGCAGTCGCTCGGAAATATGTCTGACTGGGCGAGTTTTATTAATTGTTTTGTTGTAATGGTTTCAATATTGTTGTTGTGATCAAGTTGGTTTTTTGTTGTTGTTGTTTTGTTGTTGTTGTTTTAAGGAGGAGGCGGGCGAGGAGAGAGAGAGAGAGAGAGGTGGGGGAGGGGTGGGGGGTAAGGAGGGGGGTTATTGGAGAAAGGTTTCTCCTGATTTCAATTAAACTGGATCATTAAACTGTGTGTGTGTGTGTGTGTGTGTGTGTGTGTGTGTGTGTGTCGGTCTCGGTGTCGGTCTCGGTCTCTCTGACTCTGTCTGGCTCTCTCTCTCTCTGTCTCCCGCTCTCTCTCTCTCTCTCTCTCTCTCTCTCTCTCTCTCTCTCTCTTCTGTCTCTCTCTCCGTCTGTCTGTCTCTCCAGTCCATCCCACCCCCACCCCCGCCCTCTTCCTTTCTCTCTCTCTCTCTCTCTCTCTCTCTCTCTCTCCCTTTCTCTTTTTTTCTTTCTTTCTTCACATCTCTATCTGTCTTTCTGTCTCTATCTCTATCTCTGTCTCTATCTCTCTCTATCTCTGTCTCTGTCTCTATCTCTATCTCTCTCTCTATCTCTCTCTATCTCTGTCTCTGTCTCTGTCTATCTCTCTGACGCCAGCCAGTTTCACGCTCCAGAATTTGCCAGACAGAGTGAAGGACGAAAAATACAGCGCAACTCGTACTCTGCCGTTCTCCTCGTTCAGACATCCTCTCTCTCTCTCTCTCCTCTCTCTCTCTCTCTCTCTCTCTCTCTCTCTCTCTCTCTCTCTCTCTCTCTCTCTCTGTCTCGGTCTCTCTGTCTCCGTCTGTCTGTCTGTCTGTCTGTCTGTCTGTCTGTCTCTCTCTCTCTCTCTCTCTCTCTCTCTCTCTCTCTCTCTCTCTCTCTCTCTCTCTCTCTCTCCCTCTGTGTCTCGGTCTCTCTGTCTACGTCTGTCTGTCTGTCTGTCTGTCTGTCTGTCTGTCTGTCTCTCCAGTCCATCCCACCCCCACCCCCGCCCTCTTCCTTTCTCTCTCTCTCTCTCTCTCTCTCCCTTTCTCTTTTTTTCTTTTTTCTTCACATCTCTGTCTTTCTGTCTCTATCTCTATCTCTGTCTCTATCTCTCTCTATCTCTGTCTCTATCTCTATCTCTGTCTCTATCTCTCTCTGTCTCTGTCTCTGTCTCTGTCTCTGTCTATCTCTCTGACGCCAGCCAGTTTCACGCTCCAGAATTTGCCAGACAGAGTGAAGGACGAAAAATACAGCGCAACTCGTACTCTGCCGTTCTCCTCGTTCAGACATCCTCTCTCTCTCTCTCTCCTCTCTCTCTCTCTCTCTCTCTCTCTCTCTCTCTCTGTCTCGGTCTCTCTGTCTACGTCTGTCTGTCTGTCTGTCTGTCTGTCTGTCTCTCTCTCTCTCTCTCTCTCTCTCTCTCTCTCTCTCTCTCTCTCTCTCTCCCTCTGTGTCTCGGTCTCTCTGTCTCCGTCTGTCTGTCTGTCTGTCTGTCTCTCTCTCTCTCTCTCTCTCTCTCTCTCTCTCTCTCTCCCTCTGTGTCTCGGTCTCTCTCTCTCCTCTCTCTCTCTCTCTCTCTCTCTCTCTCTCTCTCTCTCTCTGTGTGTGTGTCTCGGTCTCTCTGTCTCCGTCTGTCTGTCTGTCTGTCTGTCTGTCTGTCTGTCTCTCTCTCTCTCTCTCTCTCTCTCTCTCTCTCTCCCTCTGTGTCTCGCTCGCTCTCTCTCTCTCTCTCTCTCTCTCTCTCTCTCTCTCTCTCTCTCCCTCTGTGTCTCGGTCTGTCTCCGTCTGTCTGTCTGTCTGTCTGTCTGTCTGTCTGTCTGTCTCTCTCCCTCTGTGTCTCGGTCTCTCTGTCTCCGTCTGTCTGTCTGTCTGTCTGTCTGTCTGTCTGTCTGTCTCTCTCTCTCTCTCTCTCTCTCTCTCTCTCTCTCTCTCTCTCTCCCTCTGTGTCTCTCTCTCTCTCTCTCTCTCTCTCTCCCTCTGTCTCTCTCTCTCTCTCTCTCTCTCTCTCTCTCTCCTCAGTCTCTGCTTTTATATCCCGTTTCTTCCTTCTCCAGTCTGTCGTTCTCCAGTGAAGAAGAGTCAGTACTGATCAAATGTATTCATCAGTAATTAGGCCGTGTATATTTTTCAGTTAAAAAAATCACGGTCTCATCACTAGTGATTCAGTTTTTCAAATGTTGAGCCGGGTACGCTGATCTCAGTATCTTCCTGTAGTTTGGAGCATGTAACAAAGAAGACAGAACGAGAGAAAGAAAGTAAAACACAAGCAAACCGCGGAGAATATAAAGTACAGAAAAAGAATCAAAACAGAAAGAGAAGAACAGACTATACGTTTTAACCAGTGAGCTTGCGCGGGCCGCGGTAAGGGGGCAGGGGGGGGGACTTGGAGGGGGGGGGGGGAGGAGAGAGATCGCAAATCTAAAAATAACCACGACGGCAGTGCCAACACAGTCAGTCACATGTTCGCCCATGTGCTTTTGGCGGCCTCGCACGGATGGTTAGCGCACGCACGCACGCACACACACACACACACACACACACACACACACACACACACACACACTCACTCTCTCTCTCTCTCTCTCTCTCTCTCTCTCACACACACACACACACACAACTAGCATGCACAAACACACACACATGCATGCACAAACGCGCGCGCACGCGTGCGCACACACACACACACACACACACACACACACACACACACACACACACACACACAAACTCGACTGATCCCATATCGTGCACACGCATACATAAAAACACACACATGTACAGGCACACACACACACACGCATGCACGTGCACGTATACGTATTGTAGCTCACACACTGATAGTGATACACACATACGCCGGCACGCATACACACACAAGCACACACACACACGCTGACGCACACGCACCTCCATACTACACACGCCGCATGCACGCACGCAGGCACACATATACAAGTGTACGCCGCAATGATACGAAGACACACACACACACACACACACACACACACACACACACACACACACACACACACACACACACACACACACGCACGCACGCATACATGATGCGCAGCAATGGACATGAATATCATGTAATAGCTCACATCACTGATACACATACACACACGCATGCACGTGCGTTGCACACTTATCATGGCGCTTCTTCCCGTGGAGATGCCGGGGAGGAGGGGGTGGGGGTGCCTCTAAGTATAAATAGCATCCTCGCCTTCTGGAAATTCTGTGCTGGAAATTTCCTCTTTCCTATCACTCTCTTTTTTTCTGCCTTTTATATATATATATATATATATATATATATATATATATATATATATATATATATATATATATATATTGACTGTTGTTTCCTTTTTCTGCCTTCCCAGTCCATTCCCCTTTTTTTCAGTTCAGTTTTCTTAAGCTTGATACTTGTTTCTCTTTTTCTCAGTCTGTGATACACTATCTGTGCTGTTCTAGTGAACTGCTCTGGCGATTTCAGTGGCAGTGAGATGTAAACTCTGGGACGGACGGATGGGCACTAGCTTGCCCATTCTGCAATGTTATTTTCCTATATGGCCTTTTTTTTAATGTATTTTTTGTTTGGCTTTGAAGTGTTGATTTTTTTTTTCCCCTTATTTACATTTTTTTTTTTTTTTTTTGTTTGGTTTTTAATTTGTTTTTTGTTTTTTGTTGTTGTTGTTTTTTCGGGTTTTTTTTTCTTTGTTGTTGTTGTTGTTTTTAATCTGCGGATGATAGATTAAGCGGAATGGCTGGCGTCCTCAGCATGGCCCAGTCTTCAGTATTTGCCATAAATAAGAAGCGGCGAAATGGTTGGGACACTTTGAAATGAACTGTGTTTTCTGGGTTTGTCTATGATGGGGTTTTATTTTGGGGGCCGGGGGGGGGGGGGTTGTTGTTGGGTTTGGTTTTTGTTGGGTTTTTTTTTTGTTGTTGTTGTTCTTTCTTGCGGGGGGGGGGGGGGGGGTTGTTGTTGCTTTTTGTTGTTGTTGTTGTTGTTTTTGTTTTGTTTTTTTGTTTTGTTTTTTTTTTTTGTAGATGTGACAATTTTGTGTTGACGCGGTTTAGCATTTGTATGGTTTGAAAGTCCTGATATGGCTGGATTATAAGCAACAAGAATAAGAATAAGAATATCATGGCGCTCAGTCTCACACACACACACACACACACACACACACACACACACACACAGACTGGAGAGAGAGAGAGAGAGAGAAAGAGAGAGAGAGAGAGAGAGACCCGACAGACAGACAGACAGACAGAGAGAATGTTTTTGCAGTCCAGCAATTCTGTAGACACATGAAGGAGGAAGAGATCGAGAGACCGAGGTCAACGACCGAACAAACACGGACGACCTTCACCTTCACCTTCTTGGTTTGCATATAATTAACCGTCGACTTGGTTGCTCGAAAGTTCAAAAGAACAAGGCTTGTACTGGGACAGGACCAAAACAAAGACTGAAGCTGGTTCGTGGGGGGGGGGGGGGGGAGGGGGGTAGGTTAGTCTGGTGGTACTCCGGAAAGTCAAGGGTAACTTTTTTACATAAGGTGTGGGGGGGGGGGGGGGATGAGGGGAGATGGAGGGAAGAGGGGCATGTTTAGTTGTGTGTGTGTGTGTGTGTGTGTGTGTGTGTGTGTGTGTGTGTGTGTGTGTGTGTGTGCGCGCGTTCCTCTATGTGTTATGTGTGGTGTGTCTGTGTGTGCCAGTGCGTGCATGCGCAGGTGCGTACGTGCGTGCGTGCCAGTCGATCGTGTGTGTGTGTGTGTGTGTGTGTGTGTGTGTTTGTATCAGTATTTACCTTTTTTGCAAAGGATGGAGACTTGATGTTAGTACAAATAGTTCCATGTTTTGATGGTAGAAAAAAGCACATTGCAAATGTAAGTTTCATAATCTATGATTTAAATAACATTTGCAAATGAAAAAAAGTTCATGTCAGCCTGTCATAATTCCGAGATAAAAATGTGTGTGTATGTGTGTGTGTGCGCGCGCGCGCAACTGGCGTGAATTGTTGGAGCATAGCAGTAAACTGATTATTTATTCAATAACAAAATTCAAAACTGGATTTAATTCTGTTGTGTTCTTGATATCATTCAAGATGTGTTCACTGCGTGTTTATGTTTGGACATTCGTTCTCTGTGTGTGTGTGTGTGTGTGTGTGTGTGTGTGTGTGTGTGTGTGTGTGTGTGTGTGTGTGCGGGGTAGGGGGGGGGAACTTAACAGGGGGGAGGGATTGGTGGATGAGTGCGGAGGTGGGGGTGGGGGGACGGTGGGATGCGTAAGGGGTTGGTTGTGTGTGTGTGTGTGTGTGTGTGTGTGTGTGTGTGTGTGTGTGTGTGTGTGTACGCGCGTACTTCAGTGTGTGTGTGTCTAACTATGTGTGTGTGTGTGTGTGTGTGTGTGTGTGTGTGTGTGTGTCTGTAGCAGTAGTAGTCTGCAATTTAACGTCTTTCGGCCACTTCAAGTGACATTAGACGGGGGAAAAGGGAAGGGGGAGGGGGCAAAGAGGGAGAAGAGTGTGTGTGGGTGAGTGTGTGCGAGTGTGTGTGTGTGTGTGCAAGCGTGCGTGCGTGAGTGCGTGTCACGGTGTGATTCGAACGGTCAGTACAACAGACCGCCGTGCACACGGCCGGTCCGTCATCACTTCTTATTGCTTTATTGTCTATTGACCACAAGATGACCTAGACGCGCACACATTAACCCTTTTCAAGACACAGAATAAATGGGTTGTTTTTTTAATGATGAAATTAATGTAATTAAAATTAAAAAAAGAAAGAGAATAAATAAACAATCTTTAAAAAATGAATGAATAAATGTAGCATATATATCTCTGCGGCTGCCTTCACCTCTACACTCCATCTCGCTCACTACGATCGGCTTCGGATCCACTCTGTTTACGCATACCCAGATTCAAACACTCGACTGTTGGCCGCCGTTCTTTCTCTGTCTCTGGACCTTGCAGTTGGAATGAACTTCCTCTTTCGCTTCGTCAAGTCTCCACACTCAGCTCTTTCAAGTCTGGCCTTAAATTGTGAAAACCCACCTCTTCCCAAAATAGCCTCCCTTGCCTGCCTCTTCCTTGCCTTAAGTTTCTACAGTTTTAGAGTTATGCATGCGTGTGAATGACTGGTGCGAACGCGCTTTGATTTGTCTCTGCACAAGATTCAGCGCTATATAAATACCATTATTATTATTATTATTATTATTATTATCATCAGTCATTATTCTATATTTAAATTAAAAAAATAAATAAATAAAATGATAAAAACACGCCAATCTAATCTGATAATGGACACTTCATGATGATGATTCGAACTATAAAATCTGTTTATAAACACTCGTAGTACAATGCTTTGTCAGCAGGTTTTTTTCCGGCGCTGGAAAAATTTTTATCACTGCGACTGATAAAATGCATCCGTTCTCGTGACGCCAGGATTAGTTGTCACAGTATCGTCATATGCTTTTTGCTCGACGCTCCCTGCTGATAAATATTTACGCATACTTTGTATTCGACGCTCCCTGATAAGTATTACTGCGTACAACTGCGTACTGTGTAACTTTATAACGTGCGATGCATAGACCATACCGGCTGTGCTTCTTCGAGAGTTGAAACCAGACTGATACGTACCAGGTAAGCTGTTTTATGCTGTCTTCTTCTGTTCTGTTATTGTGCGTTCTGGTCTGTTCAAGGAGGGAGGTGCGGGCAGAATGGTTAAGACGCTCAGCTGCCAATATAGAAAGTCCGGGCCGTGAGGCCGTGAGGGCGTGAGTTCGAATCTCCGCTCTCGCCATTTTTTCAAAGTTTGAGTGCGGGAAAAACCAAACTGAGTGTCCAGTCATTCGGATGAGGCGATAAACGGAGGTCCCGTGTGCAGCTAGCACGCACTTGGCGCACTGAAAAAGAACCCATGGCATCGAGAGTTTTGTCCTCTGGTAAAATTCTGTAGAAGAAATCCACTCTGATAGGTACACACGTATGTGTGCATGCACTCAAGACCTGACTAAGGGCGTTGGGTTATCGGCTGCTGGTCAGGCATCTGCCTAGCAGATGTGGTGTAGCACATGTGGATATGTCCGAATGCAGTGACGCCTCCTTGACTGAGAAACTGAAACTGAAACTGAAACTGATCTGGTCTGTCCCCTGAGGTCCGTTCTACTTGATTCTGAGTTATTCTATGTCAAGTTCTGGTCTGCTCTGTATTATGTTGTCCTCTACTCTTTCCTGATCTATTCTGTGTTGTGGTCTGTTCTCTGATGTCTGTTCTATTCTTAGCTTTTTTTATGTTCTTGTCTGCTTTATGTTCTGCGCTGTTCTGTGTTCTACTGAGTCTGCTCTCTGTTCTTTTTTGTGTTCTAGTCTGTTGTTGGTTTAAACAGTATTTTATTTGTGAAACATGTCGCTGAATACAACACAGATGTAGATGAACAGGACAACAAGAAAGTCTTATATACAGTTCTGTCCTGATACATATACATACTAAATATGTGACGGATGTCATCATAGAAATAAGTTTATACGTGATCATACACGTATTGGTCTGTTCTCTAAGGTCTGTTCTATTCTGAGTTGTTGGGGTTGGGTTTGGTTTTGTTTTTCTCTCTATATTCCGAGTAGTCTGTTTTATGTTCTGTCCCGTTCTGTATTCTGGTGTGCTGTCTGTTCTGTCCTGTTCTGTATTCTGGTGTGCTGTCTGTTCTGTCCTGTTCTGTATTCTGGTGTGCTGTCTGTTCTGTCCCGTTCTGTATTCTGGTGTGTTGTGTTCTGTCCTGTTCTGTATTCTGGTGTGCTGTCTGTTCTGTCCCGTTCTGTATTCTGGTGTGCTGTCTGTTCTGTCCCGTTCTGTATTCTGGTGTGCTGTCTGTTCTGTCCTGTTCTGTATTCTGGTGTGCTGTCTGTTCTGTCCCGTACTGTATTCTGGTGTGCTGTCTGTTCTGTCCTGTTCTGTATTCTGGTGTGCTGTCTGTTCTGTCCCGTTCTGTATTCTGGTGTGCTGTCTGTTCTGTCCTGTTCTGTATTCTGGTGTGCTGTCTGTTCTGTCCCGTTCTGTATTCTGGTGTGTTGTGTGTTCTGTGCCGTTCTGTATTCTGGTGTGTTGTGTGTTCTGTCCCGTACTATATTCTGGTGTGCTGTCTGTTCTGTCCTGTTCTGTATTCTGGTGTGCTGTCTGTTCTGTCCCGTTTTGTATTCTGGTGTGCTGTCTGTTCTGTCCCGTTCTGTATTCTGGTGTGCTGTGTGTTCTGTCCCGTTCTGTATTCTGGTGTGTTGTGTTCTGTCCCGTTCTGTATTCTGGTGTGCTGTCTGTTCTGTCCTGTTCTGTATTCTGGTGTGCTGTCTGTTCTGTCCCGTTCTGTATTCTGGTGTGCTGTCTGTTCTGTCCCGTTCTGTATTCTGGTGTGCTGTCTGTTCTGTCCCGTCCTGTATTCTGGTGTGCTGTCTGTTCTGTCCTGTCCTGTATTCTGGTGTGCTGTGTGTTCTGTCCCGTTCTGTATTCTGGTGTGCTGTCTGTTCTGTCCCGTTCTGTATTCTGGTGTGCTGTCTGTTCTGTCCTGTTCTGTATTCTGGTGTGCTGTCTGTTCTGTCCCGTTCTGTATTCTGGTGTGCTGTCTGTTCTGTCCTGTTCTGTATTCTGGTGTGTTGTGTGTTCTGTCCCGTTCTGTTTTCTGGTGTGCTGTCTGTTCTGTCCTGTTCTGTATTCTGGTGTGCTGTCTGTTCTGTCCTGGTCTGTATTCTGGTGTGCTGTCTGTTCTGTCCTGTTCTGTGTTCTGGTGTGCTGTGTGTTCTGTCCCGTTCTGTATTCTGGTGTGCTGTCTGTTCTGTCCTGTTCTGTATTCTGGTGTGCTGTCTGTTCTGTCCCGTTCTCTTCGCGGATTCTGAGTGTGTTCTGGTCTCAGTGTTCTATGTTCTTCTGTGTGTCATAGTTCTGTTGTTTGGTCTGTTGTTTTCTGAGTTCTTTTCTTCTATGTTCTGGTCTGTTCTTCGGCCTGTTCTCTGCGGTAATTCCCTTCTCTTCGAATCTATGTTCTGCCGGGCTGTTCCAT
>NC_134907.1:16203493-16238493 GCF_041734735.1 Babylonia areolata
TAGGATTCGGATTGTGTTATTGTTCAGCGAAGCACGAAGAAATAAATGGCTGCACTCCACAAGTTGGAATTATTTCGGTAGGGATCAAGTTATTTTTCAGTGGTTCTAAACTAGTTCGCCGCGCGTGTGTGTGCATGCACGCAACAAGCGTATCGGCGCTCGTGCGCGTGTATACACACGCTCTGTGCAACCTCCCCCCCCCCCCCCCCACACACACACACACATACACACACACGTGACACACAGGTACGTCAGTGCCCGCAAAAAATACACATGCATACACACGGCAGAGTCACACACACACACACACACGCACGCGCGCGCGCGCGCGCGAAAGACGATCAGGGCTTCGTTGTTGTTGTTTGGTGTGTTTTTTTGTTAAGAAAAAAAAGTTTTACAAAAAAGAGTATGATATTGTACAACTGGGAAGTTACAACAGTATATTGCTCTGAACTGATATAAGTCATTTCACGGCATCCGTCACTGAAGATTAATCCGGCTGGCCGGTTAGAACAGTAAATATTCATTCAAACATTGAGCTATGTGATATTATACTGTCCAGTTTACAACGAAATAACAATAGCAGGATCTGAAATATCCGTTCAGACATTGATTTCCATGTGGTATTACCGTGACTATGCCCAGTACACATCAAAATAATTTAAGTGGAACAATGAGTATTTATTCACACATTGTTTCCATACCATGATATTTCAACCTTCTGTTATTTTCTGGGAGGAGAATCTGACAGGTGTGTAAGTTTCAGCATTTATTGTTAGAGTAAGAGATGCTCGATCATTAACTGTTTATATGATCTTGTTCAAGTTATTGTTGTGGGTAAAAGATCAATTTCATTTCCGATTTTTCAGTTTTGTCTGTTTATTTCCCCAAAATATCGCACAAAGTCCGTCTGAATTGCAGAGCATAAAGAGAAGACTGTGAGACTGGCTAAGACTTAAATGGGCTAAAAATTGTGCTCAACGAAGGCTTAATTGCAAGAAAAAAACAAAACATAAAATACAAGAAAAATGCTTTGGGTTACTTTTGAACCTACGTCATGGTGTAAGCCACTGAGACATGTCTGTGATGTAAACTCGTCCGAACCAGTTCTGCGGAGCTGTTTCCGACTAGTTCGGTGACTTTCGTGAACGCTCGGAAGTCCTTGAGACTTTTCATTCGTTTCGTCACCGTGGTCGCTCGAAGAAGGAGAGACGTTTGTCTGGACATACAGAGCGAACAGCCGTTTCGACAATCACTGAATCACCAGGTACCGTTTGGTTAGCATAAAATTCATTTGATTCTCCAGTTAGAGCAGTCTGAATGGGGAATGTCTCAGTCATTTAGTATCCAGCGTGCGATTACACGTGAGGAAGCATCGATTCGGCTGGTCAGCTGTTCACGTGTTGTGCGAGTGGTCAGTTCCAAGTTAAACGCGTGCATTTGGTTGTAAGTGTTTAGTTGAATGGCTGAGAACGAAAATATGTTCTAGCAAAGTGGTTCTGTTATCTGGTAAGATTTCGTGAGAATGTATTGCGTCAGTTTTGAATTGATTTGTGTGTGTGTGTGAGAGAGAGAGAAGCCGTTGACAATGCGGTCCGACAATTCAAGGTCTTGGTCGAGGTCTCCTGTGTTATGCAACTCGCAGTAACTGATTAAGGCTGGTCTACGTCACTCGCTGTCCAGTTCACTGCGTTTTGAATTTGTCGGTGTTGAAGTTATGAACCAGATAGAAGATTAATTTTAGTGAAATGGAGACGAAATTTTTAAATACATTATCACATGGGTCTTGCCATGGCCAGTCATGTTTTTAGTACGCCACTGGTCAGGTCCTACTGATTCTATCGACAACACATTGATAACATTGACAAGCACATGGGCGAACCTGTCATGATGAGTTGAAGTCTTGATGTCGTTTGTTTGTTCCATATTGGATATTTTTGTGTTTGGGTTGACATTGCACAGAATTATTATTTACTTTTCTGTCGGATATGTGTCTTGCACAGCACTGTAGCAAAAAATCGCACTTGTATTTGTAACAACAAAATACAAAGTGATCTCAGTGATGAGTGAGTTCAACTGAACTTTGTCAAAGTAGATCTCTCTCTCTCTCTCTCTCTCTCTCTCTCTCTCTCTCTCTCTCTCTCTCTCTCTCTCTCTCTCTCTTCCCCTGTCTTTCTCTGTCTTGTTTGCTCACTCACTGTCTTCTTCTTATTGTAATTACATGACCATTATCATCTTGCTGATGAAACTTTGATTATTTTCATGGTTCTATAATCCACCAAATGGGGACATGGAATGATGGATTTCACTTACAGTATTATGTGTATTTGATCTTCTATGTCTGTATACACATGAAGGGGGTTCAGGTACTGGCAGGTCTGCACACTGACCTGGGAGGTTGGAAAAAAAAATCTCCACCTTATGCAACATTTGTTGCAGAATAACATATGTTATCTGTATGGGCTAAACCTCTCTCCCTATCACTTGTCATCATGTGATAGTATAGGTTGTCAAGTTTCCTTGGAAACACTTACACATGAAAGTTCACACAACACATACATGATATTTTAAAGTGTATTGCTTTGTGGTGGAAGGAGACACTGTGCTCAGTGTTTTTGCAGGTTCATGCAATACTTCGCCTATACTTGTGTTTGTGGCTTGTTCAAGTTGTTGTTGGTTTTACATTTAGTCTGTCAACTGCTATTGTGGATTTTATTTCTAATCTTAAACTCCTGATAACATGCAGGATAATATTATGTTTGTGTTTGTAAATAGAGCCTGTGGTTGCAGAAGTTAAGTTCCTTGTGGGTTAATTTAAGTGTCAAGGAGGAAGGTGGCAGAATGGTGAACTTGAGACGCTCGCCAGTCAATACATAGTCTATGAGGGTCTGAGTTTGAATCCCACTCTAGCCTTTCCTCCCAGGTTTGACTGGAAAATTGAAATGAGTGTCTAGTCATTAGCCTTTAGGATGAGATGATGAACCAATGTCCTGAGTGCAGCATGCACTTGACGCACTGAAAAAGAACCCATGGCAATGAGAGTTGTCTGGCAAAATCCTGTAGAAGACATCTACTCGGACAGGTATGGGGTTATGCTGCTGGTCAGGCATCTGCCTTGTAGATGTGGTGCTGTGTATAATAATAATGATAAAGAATACTTGCCGAGCGCTTTCCTCCTCTAGTGAAAGGGAGCTCAAAGCACTTTGCAATAAACATTTAACACATACACACACACACAATAACTTACAAGTACAGCTATACAAGAGGAAGAAGAAGAAGAAAAAAACACGAGATTTAACACACAAAAGCATAAAACTGATTCAATTACTACATGTATTAGACTATTACATTATTTAATCACAGTCACACACACTCACAGAGTTTGTATGGCTTATAACTGAATGTCATTGGAAAGGCATGGAAGGTCTGTGCATAGGCTTTTTCAAAAAGATGTGTTTTCAGACCAGTTCTAAAAGATTGAAATGAGAGAGTGTTGCGAAGATCATGAGGTTAACTGTTCCAGACAGATGTGGTTGAATGAGAGAAAGAAGAATCACCGAAGGATCGGGTTCATGGGGAGCAAGTAGCCACCGTGAATGGGAAGATGATTTGAGGTGTTGTAGGGGTGTGTAGGTTTGAACGACTTCTCTCAGATACTGAGGAACAGCATCCGAAATGGAGTTGAAGGTGGAGAGTTGCGACTTTGTACTGAATGCAGGCAGAAAGCATATGAAAGTATATGAATTTGTCTGAATGAAGTGACTCCTCCTAAAGAAACTGAAACTGTTTTTGAATTGAATTGTGTGCGGCAGGAAGAGACTTCCACCCCTTACACAGTGCAAGCAACAATATCACCGTCATCATGAACAGCTGCCGACGTGTGACCAACAACAGTAGTCTCCTGGCGCTGGCTTTACACAGAAGCTTCAGTCGCTCTGCCATGGGGCTCAAGTTTCCTCAGGTTGGTTGATTGATTAGCTAAGTTAGATTCGGGTATGTCTCAGGTTGAAGGTGGTGGTGCTCAGTTCTTCATTGGTGATTATATTGGGGTGAGCCCACTGAAGTGCAGAAGGGTGGGGGGGGCATTTGTTTTTGTTTTTGTTTTTTTTTTGGGGGGGGGGGGGGGGTTGTTGTTGCTTTTTGCCAATCCCCACATTTCTTCTTCTGTACTTTTCCGTTTAGAAGACAGAAAAAGTTGTAAATTGGTTGATAACAATGTGATATATAATTCATATACACCACTTTTCTTCCCCTCATTCAGGAGGGGAGGAAATGTAGAGTATATTTACATTATAATGATTGTTACAGTGTTATTAACCAATTTACAACTTTTTCTGTCTTTGGAACGAAACTGAATGTAAAGAACGCAACGGAAGAAATGTGGATATTTCCAGGTGTGGTTTTTTTTTTTTTGTTTTTTTGTTTTTGTTTGTGTTTTTTTTACATTGGAGTGAGGTGGGAGGATAGGGGTGGAGAGCAGTCTCTGTTAATATCTGGAGTATATTTGTTCGCACACACCTGAACCTGATGATAAAAAAAAAAAAAAATGTAAATAAAAAAAAATGTGTTTGTGTGCTCATAATAATGTAATTGAAGCATTTGTAAAGGGTGACATGGCCTCTTCAGCTCTTGGTTGGGGTTTTGTTTTATGAAGTGAGAGGCCTCATGTTCGAGCCTTTAAGTTCACAAGAATTTTGTTCCTGTTACCGGGATAGAGAAATCGCACTCTTGACTACAGCTGCAGATGAACCCAAGTACGGCTGTGTATAGGGGACTCGTTATGAGTGGGATAGAAATAATACCGCCCACTGAAAAGTGAAATGGTGCAGATGATGGGGTGGCTAGGGGGAAAAAAAGAAGAAATCCTGTTAGCAAATCCATTAACTGACAGAATTGTGATATTTAAGTACTGGGTAGAGTGTCACTGCTGATATGGTGTCATTTTTTTTCTTTCGTTTTTTTAATTCAGTTTTATGGGTAGCTTTTGTTCTGCATGCGTTGATCTGGACTTCTTGAATAGTATTAGATGGTGATGCATGTGCAATAGTTTGTGTTGCTTTGTTGGAACCTTTGATTTTTAGTTTTGACACAACATTTGCTGTGTGTGTTGGAGCTGCTTGAGGCTTTGAAATTCAAAGCAACTTAATTTTTTTGATGGGCAAAAGAATTTTGTTCTTGATTGGTAATGTTCTTTGATTTTCATCTTTTTTTTATGTTCGAGTTAAACATTGATTGATTGCTTTTGTTTTTGCATGGAGTTGGATACTGCTCAACACATTTTCGATGAGAATTATTTAAGCATTATAATAAAGTTCTTTCATTTAATGTCGTGTCTACGTTTGAACTTAAGTTGAGCAGAGAAATCTGTTGTGACAAAAAAGAGAATTTACAAATACAAATATGTATTTGCACTGAACAAGCAAAAGTGAAATATGTTCTGATCATTGCGTTTCCGAACTGATGTTTCTTCGTCCCAGATTTCATTGAGACTTGGCGTTGCCCCAGAGGAAAAACCGAGATTCCATGTAAGACATTTCTTTTCTCACTCTCCCTTGATTTGTAATTATAGTGATACTGGTAGTTTTTTTTTTGGTTTTTTTTTGGGGGGGGGTTTTGCTGCCCCATCATCTGCACCGTTTCAGTGGCATTACTCCCACGCCGCTCATTTAGATTCTCCCATACAAGGCCACACCCGGGTTCGTCCGTCGCAGTTCCAGCGTCGGCAGTCCACAGGGAACCATTGATGTTAGGTCGCCAGGAGGCCACACACCAGAGGAGACCCTGCACTGCTGCTGAGTCACTTCAGTGGTGTTCAGTGGTGCCTGTTCTGATTTTACGTACTTAGGACACCACCTACTAAGCCCCCTACTAACGACAATAATGGCTTAGTCGCGGAGCCAGACTGAGTGAGCGTCCCTCCCAGAATGGAGACCGCCACCACGTCCCTCAAACAACAGCCCCCGACGAATCTGCCGATACTGACGACATTGACAGGACTCACCCCAAGTAGTACCTGGTAGTAATTTTGTTAAAATTCATAATTTAACACATCAGTGGTGAGAGAGGTTCAGAAAGGATTATTTGTAGATATATTCACTGATGCGTTTAGTTTTGCCAGACAGTGTTATTAAAATTCTGATAGTGTTAGCAGTACTTTATTTTTGCTAAAGTGATAGCAAGATTAGTATGTGATTCTGGAAGTGGTTACATTTTCTCTGCTTGTGTATGAGTCATCATCACTACATCAGTGCGTTTCCCACTTTTGTTTTTGTTTTTATGCTGGCTCTCTGTTTTGTTTTTTCCTATCAGTCTTTATCCTTGAGTTCTAAAGAAATACATGCCGCAAAGAATGGAGTTTTTCACCTGAAAAGGATGTCCCTTTCTGATATCAAATTATGTACCCATCTCGCAGACAGGCACCCCTTTAGTTTCACTTGCCCTAGGGCGCAGAATATGTTCAATATACTGTGCAAGTGTCTATACCAGGGACAGAGACTTCAGAGCAGTGCTGTTTGCACACTGTATATATATATATATATATATATATATACACTGAAGTGTTACTCTTTGTTCAAGTTGTCATTTTGTGCCCAGTGGCAAAATAAGGCCACCACCAAAGATCTTCACTGCCTTGTGTGGTGTGCTGTATTACTCAGCTAGTCTCTTTCGTCATATGTAGCGATTCTGCCGGCAGTGGTGTGCTGTCTTAGCTAGATTCCTTCGTCTTGTGTAGCCCTTCTCCTGTAGTTCTTTTTTTTTTCTTCCTTTTTTTTTCTTCAAATTGATAATTAATTGCAATCAAAAACGTTGGGCTAACCCACCCCCTCCCCTGTTGGGCTCCCAAGTTTTTCAGTGGACAGTTGCATTAATTCAGCATGCGTCTGCTTTTGTTATGATTTTGTGTTCTGTTTTGTTCATCTAACTGAGCTGTTATCTGTTCACTTTTTTCTGTTGTTTTGCTGTGTAGTTTGAAGCTGGGGTATTTGTTAGTGCTTATTTACCTTCAGTCCATGGAGAGAGTGCATTTCAATGCAAGGTAAATGGGGAAACAACCCTGGTTAGTGCACCATGCTCCCTAAGAACGTCCAAGGCTGGATTGTGTCCCTTGAGTAACCTTTTTATTTATTCATTTTATTATTTTATTTTCAGCTTTTCACTAATTCCAGTTTCTGCACAGGTTTGAATTGTTCTCTAGTCTGAAGTAACCTTTTAAAAAAAAAAAAATTTTTTTAAAGAAGAAGAAGAAGGGGGGGTGTTGCAGGGGGGAGGGGAGCGAGGCTTGTTTGAACTTGAATACAATGAAAAATGTTCTTCCTTCAGAGGGGAGCAGTGGTTTGTTTAGAAATTGGATGTGAAGCCTCAGAAGGCGGAAAACATATCAGTAGCTTTTATCAAGAGAGGTAATTTACTCTGCTTGGTAAAACTGCAGTTCATGAATCACTTGTGTTTTCAGTGTGTGTGGGTGTGCTTCCTTGCTTTTTCTTTTAACAAATTGTATGCAACTGTTGCATTTATCATTGCACATGCTGTATCATTCAAAACTTTCATTACAAACCTTTTTTTTTTATATTATTATTATGATAATCATATCGTGCCTATCTCAGTATCTGTGATCAAACTCTTAAATGCTTTACAGAGTCCTATGCACAACAGTCTGCCTACCTCTATAGAGCCAACTGACAGCTGCCTTAAGTTGCTCATCATTTGTTTCCTATGTTATTCAGTCAGGCTTTCAATCACGCACGCACGTACATGTGTATATTACAGTGGATTTTTCTTCTTTAATTTTGTCAGGGACGTCCATATTGTTGCAGTACATTATATGCATGCTGCACACGGTATCAAAGTTCATTGTCTCGTCTAGCTTTGTTGCGCTTAGAATTATGAATATAGTGCATGCATTTGTGTTATGTATACAGTATATGGGTATAAACTAAATTAGATAATCAGGGGGAAGTGGTGTCATGTCTCTTTCGGTTTTAGTTTCTCAGTTGGGCTTCACTGCTGTTCAGACAAACCCATACATGAGACACCACATTTAGTCGGGCCTCGAGTGCATGTACTGTCTGCATTTGTGTCCCTGTCAAAGTGGATTTATACTATTGACGGAATTTTGCCTAAAGGACAACTCTTTTGTTGCCATGAGTTTGTTTTCAGTGTGCCAAGTGCATACTGCACACATGGCCTCAGTTGATCACCTCGTCTGAATGTCTCAGTCAGACGCTTAGTTTGATGTTCCTGTCAAACTTGGGAGAAAAGAGTCGAGACCGGGATTCGAGCCTAGACCATCGCCAGACTGTGAACGTCTTAACCACACTCTGCCACCTTCCTCTTTCATGAAAGCACTATATATATATATATATATGTAGTCTCTGTGTCTGCCCCACCCCGTCCCCCCTCCTCTCGCACACACACACACACACACACACACAGGACAACACGTCCAAAACAGTTTGGACTTCTTAACCATTCTGCCAGCCTCCTCTTTCATTAAAAGTGCATTATATGTAGTCTCTGTGTCTCCCCCTCCCCGTCCCCCCTTCCCTCCCCCCCCACACACAGGACAACACGTCCAAAACAGTTTGGACTTCTTAACCATTCTGCCAGCCTCCTCTTTCGTTAAAAGTGCAATGTATGCAGTTTCTGTGTCTGCCCCCCCACCACCCACACACAGCACAACACAGCAAAACCATCAGCATCTTAACCATTCTGCCACCCTCCTCTTTCGTTAAAAGTGCAATGTATGTAGTTTCTATGTCTGCCCCCCCACCACCCACACACAGCACAACACAGCAAAACCATCAGCATCTTAACCATACTGCCACCCTCCTCTTTCGTTACAAGTGCAATGTATGTAGTTTCTGTGTCTGCCCCCCCACCACCCACACACAGCACAACACAGCAAAACCATCAGCATCTTAACCATACTGCCACCCTCCTCTTTCAATCAAGTGCAAGATAAGTAATCTGTGTCTGCCCCCCTCCCCCACACCCCTGCTCCCCCCCATCCCCCACCCTCACCAATTAAAATGCTATTTATAATAATTATAGTCTCTGTGTCTTCGCCCCCCCCACCCCCAAACAGGACAACACGTCCAATGAGTCAGAGAAGAGCTGGGTCAACGTGACCTGTGTGGCGGTGGCTGCTCTGGGACTGGGCTTCTCCTTCTTCAGCACCCGCCAGCTGTGTGACGACCCCAACCGACGCGTGCTGTGGAAGAAATAAACCGAGTCGACACAGGAACGCAAGCACAACACAACGCAACACAGCACACAAGTCTGCCAGAGCGAGCGAGGGAACGGATGGAGCAGAGCGTTGTCGTCTTCTTCTTCTTCTTCCCCTGGATCTGGATCCTGTTGCTGGCAGTGGCTCTGTGTGTGTGTTGTGTGTAGTGTGTGTGTGTGTGTGTGTGTAGTGAGTGGAAGTGGTGTTTGGAGTGCAGGGGTTCATTTGTTCGTTTTACGGGTCATGGAAATTCTGGAAAGACATGGAATTTGAAATTCAAAAAGAAAAAAGAAAAAATTTCGGGACTTGAAAGTTGCGGAATAATGGTTGAAGTCATGGATTTTAGCTTTTTTAGTCACGGTTATAGCTTTAAAAGATAATTTAAAAAAAAAAAAAAATAAATGCTTGCACTGAATGAAGAAAGAAGGGGGAAAACAAATTTTCTTTTTTCTTTTTTGTTGAGAACTTGTGACCATCACTAAATGTGTAACCTAAATGGTTGCATTGATTCAATTTAAGAAAGAAAAATATTGAATTTAAAATAATAAAAATTTTTAAAAAAAGAAAAAGAAATTGTGACCATTTCATTGAATGCAGAAAGAAGAAAATATATTTTAGAATTTTTTTTAGTAACTTGTGACCATCACTGAGTAACCTAAATGCTTGCATTGAATGAAGAAAGAAGAAGAAATATATATTACTTCTTTTTTTTTCTCTTTTTTTTCAGTAACTTGTGACCATCACTGAGGAACCTAAACGCTTGCATTGAATGAAGAAAAAAGAAGAATATATTACTTTTCTTTTTCTTTTTTTCTTTTTTTTTTTTCTGTAAGTTGTGACCATTACTGAGAGACCTAAAGGCTTGAATGAAGAAAGAAGGAAAACACAAGTTTGGGTGGGTTTTTTCTTTTCTTTTCTTTTCTTTTTTTTTGGTGGTCATTTTTAAGAACTTGTGACTATCAGTATCGCTAACTGTGTAACCTAGGTACATACTTGATTTGAATGAAGAAAGAAGAAAAATATTAGATTTTGTTTTTAAAACTTGTGACCATCACAAACAATGTGACTTTATGCTTGCATTGAATGAAGAAAGAAGAAAAATATCAGATTTTTTTTTCTTTGAATAACTTGTGACCATCACTAACAATGTGAACTTAATGCTTGCATTGAGTGAAGATAGAAGAAAAATATTTGATTTTTGTTATAAATGACTTGTGACCAGCATTAAGTATGTGAACTAAATGTTTGCATTGAATGAAGAAAGAAGAAAAATATTAGATTTTTTTTTTTTAAATAGGTAACTTGTGACCATTGCTAACAATGTGAACTGAATACCAAGCATTGAATGAAGAAAGAAGAAAAGTATTTAAGTAGGTTTTAGTTGGGGGTTTTTTTTTGTTGTTTATTTGTTTGTTTTGTTTTTAATTTGTCACCAACGCTTGCACTGAATGAAGAAAGAAGAAAAATATTAGATACTGCATAACCTAAACGTTTATATTGAATGGAGAAAGAAGGGGAAAAAAAGTCAAATTTTGTTTATTAGCTTGTGACCATCACCAAGTGTATGAACTTAAGACTAAAGGTATGCCTCTCCTTATTATGATGTCCTCCAACGATTCCACTGTGGACATAGCATTGATTAATGTTTGCAAGTTTTTATCTTCCCAGCTGACCATTTTGATAACTGAAGAAATATAGTTGGTGAAGAAAATAATTCATTTGTAGCCGGTCATTTTGATAATGGAAGATATATAATATGTGAAGAAAAAATAGTTAATTTATAGCTGTGGGAATTTTTGAGAACGGCAAGGTTTTGGAAAAGTCATGGAGTTTTTGAAACCTTTTAAAACCTACATGGACTCCTGGCCGAATAGTGTTTTCGTGCGTTGTTCATGAAACTATGAATCATCCGTGTTCGCTCACGATAGCGCCAGCAGTTTGTATGCTTCATGGCTACCTTTTGACTACTCACACTCACCCCCCACACACTATATGAGATCTGGTTGGGTCTTGAGGAGTTGTGTAAGAATCTGAAAGTTGAATGAAATGCGTTGAATGAAAGAAGGAAGCTGAAGTAGTTTGATATGATGGTGAGTGAGTGTGAAGTATGTGTTCACATTTTAGAAGATGGAATGATTGTAAGAAAGGTAAAAAAAAAAAAAAAATAAAAAAATTTTAAACCTGGCTGTTTTGAATTGCATGTGACATGTTGACTAAAAAAAAAAGTAACTGATGTTTGGGCCATTGATTTGATTTGAAATGTGAAAGAATGACGCCTGCTGTTGCTTTTTTTTCCCCCCCCCTTTCTTTTTTTTTTCCTTTGTTTTGAAAACATGAAAGGCTGGTTTCAAGGAGCGTGTAACAGTTGGATGATTTGTGAGAATACATGAGAAGTGAAACTTTTTTTTTTTTTTTTTTTTTTTTTTGGTGGAGATAACCTTTGTTTCTCACATGGGATTGAAGGACAGTGGTCTGGTCTTCTGTCATGATTGTATCACTTATGGCAGGCAGACACAGATTCTGTGGAAAGGGTGGGTGAAACATTCTCGGGGAAACTGTTAAGGGGAAGAGGACAATCTTGTTGATTGCATGCTTCTTTTTTTTCTTTTTTTCTTTTTTTTTTTTTTTTTTTTCCCCCATGAGTATGATGTTCAAGATCTGAATATCCTTTGAATCAAGTGGAGAATGCCTCAGCAGCTGCAGTTCTTATGTGAAAATGTTTTGTTCAGTCATTATATATATATATATATGTATATATGTATGTATATATATATAAAATTTTTGTTGTTTTTTTTTTAGAGGAGTAACTCATATACGTACAAAATACCATCAGGAAGTGATTGAATTCATGTGTATTTAGTAAAGTATTTGTGGTTTGGAGAGAAAAGAAAGCAAAAAAAAAAGTGGAAAAAAAAGAATGTGTTATTTTTTTTTTTTTTTTTTTACCTGAAAGGTATTGTGATGGGGGATGGAAGGGGGGGGGGGGGGACGGAATGGGGAATGGAAAAGAATTTTTCTTATAACTAAGAAGAAAAAAAAGTGAGAAAGGAAAACAGCAACTGTGATATGCTTTATAAAAAAAATATTTTTCATAATAGCAAACCACCACCACCACCCCCCGCCCCCTGACTCCCTCCGTCCCCCCTCCCTCCCGGCCCCCCCCCCCCCCCCCAACTGCCTTCAGTGTGAAATGTTTTGTTGTTGTAAATACCGTGACCTGCCGTTTATTGAGGAGTTCTGGTATTGTCCACACTACACGCTAAATATTGATTATGAACTGAATATTTTACTGTCCTCACAAGCGGTTATTTCTCTCTCATTCTCTCACACATTTTGTGTGTGTGTGTGTGTGTAAGTGATTTTTTACATCAAGGTGCTGATTGTCAATGTGAAAATATTTCCTTCTTTTTCTTTCTTTTTTTTTTTTTTTACGTCTTTTTAGTTTCAGTATTTCATCTTTTATTTAAATGTTTTTTGTTTGTTTTTTCATTGATTTAGGTGACCGTGACTCAGAGCTGAGCTGTTGATAGTTTGTGTTCAAATTGTGTTCTCACTATCATTCATTATAACTTTTTTTTTTCTTTTTTACTTGTCTTTGAAAGTGTCTCAGCAACATTCATAATATAATGCTCAGCATTGGAGGAGTTTGTATGTGTGCGCTTTCAAAGTGAAACTCTTTTTCTGAGAAATGTGGCATTGAATTAATCAGAACACATCCTGGCAATGATTTGAGGTTTGCATGTTGTGATTGCGGCTGGCTTCAATGTGCTATGTCCAGTGCTACCAGTTTCCCTTCTATGTGGGTTTGCTGTGTGTACATAAAGTAACTGTCAGCGCCGTCGACTGACTCTGAAAACAATGCAATAGTCAATAAACTTTTTTTTGTAAAGAAACGAGATGATTGCTTTTTTTTTTTCTTCTTCTTCTTCTTTTTTGTTGTTCTTTCATACTCGGCAGTGTGAGATTGCTAGTGTGCTTTGTCTAGCTTTGTCTAAATGAGTTTTTTGGGGGGGTTTGTTTGGCTTTTTGTTTTGTATTTGTTTTGTTCTCTTGGAAACAGATTGTTAAGTGTGAGATTGTTTTTGTGCTCTGTCTGCCTTTGACTTTGTCCTAATGTGATTGATTTGATGTTGTTTTTCTTTCTTCTCTTAGATTAAGTGAGATTCTTTTTGTGCTCTCTCTGGCTTTGTCTCTGTCTCCTCACTCTCTCTCTCTGTATCTTTCTCTTTTGAGGGTTGGATGAAGGAAAGCATGTATGGTTAATGTGTTACCCATTAAAAAAAAAAAAAGGGGGGGGGGGGGGGGGGGTTCTGATACTTTCCTGCTCTTGTCGATCACTTTCTCATCACAAAGAAAATTATCTCCCTTTGAGTTTCACTCCAACTCCAGTTTGCAAAATTAAAACGCCAAACACAACACACATCAGACCAGCTTTTTGCTCACAAATTGATGCTGTTTCTTCTTTGTTTTGAGTTGTTTTATTTCGCTTTTACTGGAAACAATACTGCTACACAACCTCATATATGTACATCCACCCACAGATTCTCGTCAGTATCACAGAACCAAGGTTTTCTTTGACCTGCAGGCAAGCAGGCTCAAAATTTTTGCAATAAAATGACAGCATATAATGATAAAGTATGTACAACTTGCTCTCTCTCTCTCTCTCTCTTCATATTAACACACACACAGAGCGAAAAGTTTTCAACAACTCATGATGACAACGCAAGTGCAAAAAGTTTTAAAAGTCTCCCTTCCTACTAACATACACATGCATCCATGCACACGAACAACCGCGAAACTTACGCACATACACACACAGTAGCACAGAAAAGCATCCACTATCACTCCTTGTCTCCAAAAGGTGATGAACAGTTGGGTTCACTGGGCGCCCAATATGCTCAAAATAAAATGAAGGAACATATGAACACACAAAATAAATCTTTTACGAAACAAAGTGAAATTAATTTTCGTTTCCTGGGGTTAGTAGAGTAAGCACAACTGCTTATTTACATCCAGCACTTGATAGTGTTATGTACAACCTGTATGAAGCAAATCCCTCATAACGATTGTTCCATGAGGTAACAAATAGTTACTCACAACAAAGTGATTTTTTTTTTCATGTGCACAAAATGTCATTTGTTCACTGTGCACAGTGATTTTGTTTTATGCTATAAACCAATAAAAACTTACAATCTCTCTCTCTCTCTCTCTCTCTCTCTCTCTCTCTCTCTCTATCTATCTATCTATCTATCTACCTATCTATCTATCTATCACACACACACACACACACACACAAATATTCATGTCACTGTTCAACAGGTTCACAAGCACTGAAGCAGAGAACGACTATAATCATGCATATTCTGTTCAGCATTCAGAGTATGAAATACACAATCAAAAGAAACATTCAGTATTATGAATACTGATAAAAAGATTATCAAATTGCAGCCCGAAGCTCATACCTCCCCTTCAGGAAGCTTACAGCATTTACAATCAAAAGTTTTGCATCGATATATACAACGTAATGCAAACAAGCGTGTGTGTGTGTGTGCCCACACACAGAGCAGAAGTTTAAGAAGCACACCAATATCACGGGCAAAATGGGATTGGTAAGTTTGAGAGGCTTTGGGTTTTTTTTTTTAGAAAAGTAGAATATTCACAATCGAAAAACACAAACTGGAATTTCTTCTTCTTTGGGAGGTTGGAGAGTGGGAGGGGGGCGGGGGTGTGGGAGGTGGGTGGGTGGATGGGCAACATTCTACTCCTGATTGATGTTTTTACAAAATGAAAACCAATTACAACTAGCTAAAATGGAAGATCTTTTCAAAAACTAAAACATGAGTAAGCACTATTCACCCACTGCTAGTTACTCACCTGTTGCCAAACATATATATATATTCAAACCACAATATAAACCAAACACTTGCACTGGGAAGTCACATAATGCAATAAACAGTTCTGCTTCCACCGAGGGTTCCTGCAAGTGGTGAACAGTCTTACAATGAAGATCAAGTAGCTGTGCGGTCAAGCATTTACACTCAGACTAAGATCCTTCAGCGTCGTACGAAGCACGAGGCATTCAAGACACTCAGACGGTCCTCAGCCAGCTGCAGAATTTGCCGCTTGGCATGCATTTCTCACTGCAGAGAGCCTTTTTTTTAAAAAAAAAAAAAAAAAAAAAAAGCCCAGAAAAAACATTTGATGATAATGGTTGACATCTGAGGTCGATGGGGTCTCACTTTGAATTCTTCACTCGAAACAGAAGCATGTCATTTGATGCCAAGGATATAACGTAGCCGTCTTGTGTCAAGGGTATCCAATTTTTTTTTTTTCTCTTCTGTGTGATCTTCTCAAGTTGCCAAAACTTGCAGTTGGAGAGTAGCTTGGATAAAACATTTTTGTTGCATAATTTCAGCTTCAGTCTCAGGGAAATATTCTTGCTGCTGCACGAGTTGTTTAGCTGGTTTATCACTGCTGTTGCCTTCAGTATTAACAGTACAAAAGAAAACAAGAAGAAGATATTAATCTCAAAAATGTCTTGTACTTGTGTGCTTACAAACTCAGTTCGGTTCAGTTGCTCAAGGAGGCGTCACTGTGTTCAGACAAATCCATATACGCTACACCACATCCGCTAAACAGATGCCTGACCAGCAGCAAATCCCAACGCGCTTTGTCAGGCCTTGAGAGAAAATAAAATAGAATGAAATAGAATATTGATGAATGAATAAACAAATAAATAATTAACTAAATAGAAAAAAAATCAGGAACAATAACAATGATTATATATATATATATATATATATATATATATACATATATATATATAGACAGAGAGAGAAAGATAGATAGATAAATAGACAGATTATATATATATGAAAAAATGTCATTTGTAAGCAAAAGCATGAATTTGATCTCTGGCTCTGTATTCATTCGTTCTTTAGTTTAACGTCTTTTCACTGCAAGTGATATTAGACGAAGGTATTGCTATCATAACCATGTCCAGCACTGTTTTATTGTTAACCCGAACTTCCAGGCTTCAACAGATTACATGACAACACATTTCTCTCCCTTGTCTGCCATCTTTTTCTCATATTCTTCCAGTTCCTTCAGGTACGACACGGGAGGCCAGCGGTTTTCTGTGACATGCTTCCGGTGATCTTCTGTCAGGCTGGAGAACTCTTTCCTGTTCTCAAAGGACAGGAAGTTGGAGGAGATGAAATGGAGGCACCACTTGACCAGCTGTTTGGCGTTGTACATCTGAGATTGCAGAGAGTAAAATGATGATAATAATAATAATAATAATGATGATAACAACAACAACAACAATAATAATAATAATAACAAGAAGAGGAAGAAGAAGAAAGTAACATAATAATGATGATAATAATAATCATGACAATAATAATAATTATAATAATGATAAAGTAAGTAACATAATAATAATAATAACAATAACAATAAAGTAATATAATAATGATAATAATCATAAGAATAATAATAATCATTATTATAATAATGATAAAGTAAGTAACAACATATTGTAATGTATTCTTTTTGGAACAGCTATAATTATTGTAACGAGCTGAGAGCAAAATTTATTTGATTAGGTGCAATATAAATAAACCTTCTTGTTATCATTATCATAATTATTATGATGATAATCATAATAATCCTTTTGCTGCTGTGGGTTCTTTTACATACATTATAAGTGCAAGCTACACATGGGGACCTCAGTTTACTGTCTTATCCAAATGACTAGCGTCCAGACCACCATCATGGGTCTAGCGGAAGGGGAAGAAAATACGGTCACGTGTGGGATTCAATTGAACCTGTGCACCCAGATTCTTTCGCTTACTAGGCGGGAATGTTGCCACTAAGCCACCACTCCAATATCTATATCTATCTATCTGTCTATCTATCTATCTGTCTGTCTGCCTGTCTATATGCTTGTCTGTCTGTATGTCTGTCTGTCTATCTACCTATGTATCTATCTGTCTGTCTACCTAGCTGTCTGTCTATCTATCTGTCTTTTTATTTAGCTATCTAGCTATCTATCAGTCTGTTTATCTATCTGTAGACTATCTATTTATATCTATCTATCTGTCTATCTATCTGCATATATATATATATATATATATATATATATATATATATATCTATATATATATATATATATATATATATATATATATATATGTATATATATATGTGTGTGTGTGTGTGTGTATATATATATATATATATTTACTTTCAAGGCCAGAACAGTCCGTTCGGTTTGTGTGAAGATCAGGCATCTGAGTTTGTTTGTTTGTTTGTTGGGGTTGTTTTGGGGGTTTGGGTTTGTTTGTTTTTTTGTCACAGCAGATTCAGTGTAGCGCATACGGATCACTCCACACACTTTTTATCACCTTACTGAAACTGAACGTGAAACAGAAACAACCAACAACTTACCTGAGAGGTGTTCAAAAGCCCAATGACGTCAATGTCCGACTTCTCGATCTGCTTGCTGCAGTGACGGTCCACCTCTTTGGTGATGTACAGCTCACACAGATTGCACAGCCGAGGCACGCAGTATTCATCCGCCAGGATCAGGATTCCTACGCTGTCTCCCTCCTCGATGGGTGCGTGGTCGGTGTAGAGGTATTCCAGCAAGGCCAGGAATGTGTCCACAGGTGTGTTGGGAATGTTCACCTGAAAAATGAAAAAAAAAAAAAAAAAAATCAATTTTGTGATAATGATCATGATAATGATAACGATAATGATGATGACAATCATCATCATCATGACAACAACAACAACAATAATAACAATATCAATAATACTACTAGTAATGATAATAATGATGATGATGATCATAACAATCTACATGTAAAACATGTTGAAATGCACCTTCCAATGTAGAAATTTAAATAATTCGACATGTAAAATATATATTTAAACACTAAAATCACAGCTTCCATAAAAAAAACAACTCTACACAGAAATTCACCCAAACTCAAACAGTAATTCATTAATGTACACACGCACTGAGAAACAGGATGCACAACCAAACACTCAACACGCATATCAAGGATCACAATTCCTAGATTTTGCAATGTCACATCACAAACACCAATATTACAATACTTAAAACTACATCACAAAAACTTAAAAACCACATCTGAATACAAACAACCAATCATATACATAAAAATGACCAAACTGATTTTAATACACAATTCAAAATTACAACACCTAAAAATTAGTCTCGTCATCTCTCCCTCCCTTAACTAAAGGGAAATAAATAAAAAGGTACTGACGGGAGTGACTTACCTTGGCTGTAATCTCTTCATTGCCTTCAGAGAAATGGCCAGAAAACATGGCGGCCATGACGTCACTGTGCGTCGACAGAACCACTCGATGGGCATACACGCTGCAACCTGTTGACAGGTTGATGGTAATCTTAACCAATTTTGTTTTATAATTTTCTCTGTCATTCGATGTGTTTGCGAGCATGAGTGCATGATCATGCATGTGTGTGGTTAATTTCTCTATCTTAGATCTTTGTGTTTGTGGTTTTTCATTTCATATTTATCTTAAAAATAAAAAATTCATTGAATTCCTTTTCATGTTGGGTTTTTTTTTTCTGCATGCATATTTACAGTATTAATCTAAATTTGTATGTATATGTGTATGTATATATCTGTATGTATTATATGTATGTGTATGTTTATCACTTTATGCATATGTGTATGTATATGTTTGTACGTATGTATGTATGTGTGTGTACATTTGTGTGTGTGTGTGTGTTTGTGCATTGTCTAAATGTGTGTGCATGGATGCTTGGACATTGTGACTGTGTGGATGATGATGGATATTTTCATCAATTCAGCCTGTGGCTGAAGTGACTGTACGTTGTTTGCATAAGATAGTTGTTAATGAGATTTTCACCTGTTATTATGATGTTCTGTGTACAATGCTTTCTTTTTTTGTCATATTTTAGTCATATGGTGTGCCTTGAACATTATTGCATTTCAATGAAAGGTTCAACACTGCAATAGAAATAAACTTTTAAAAAAGATTTTTTATTATTATTATTATTATTGTTGTTATCATCATCATCACAATCATCATATCAACATTACCATTATCATTATGATCATCATCATCATCATTACTACTTCTACTACTACTACTGCTACTACCACAACTCGGCACTACTATTACTACTACAACTCAGCACTACTACTACATTCTTTAATTAAAATCCTTTTTTTTTTTTTTTTTTTTTTTTTGCAAAAAGACAAGAACATGACATAACCATAATATAATTTAGTAAACAACAAAAATCTTCTCTCTCTTTTTTTTTTTTTTTTTTTTTTTTTTGTAAGTTCTCACACACCCACCCTGAACATCGAAAACCACATCGGCACACTCGGGCTGGTTGAAGAACAGGGTCTTCATCGTCGCCCCTGTTTCGTCGTTGAGGAAAGTGCCGATGCTGGGGTTGAGGAACTCCTCGTCGTTCTGGATGTTGAGGCAGATGGTCTTCAGCTGGGGTAGCTTGAAGATGCTGGCCACCCTGGAGAGTTCCTCCAGGTCGGCGTCCGCCACGTCTTCGGGTAGCCTGGGTACCCCTGGGTGATGGTTATGGAAACCAAGTTTCAGTGCCACTATCCATAATTCTGTCGCCAGAATTTTTCCTTCCTCCTCCACTTGAAAAAGGTTGATTAAATAAATTTCAATTGGTTTTCATTAGTCAGAATTTATTCTGCCCCTCATCCCCCTCTCCACCACCCCCACTAGGTATTGTTGAACAAGATTCAGATGCCATTCATTCGCAAGAATTTACTCACCCAACCCCACCCCCCACCCCTTCCCCTCACCTCCTCGCCCCCTCCTCCCTCCACGAGGTAAGGTTAAACCAGTTTCAAATGCCGTCCATTCGTCAGAATTTCTCTTCCCCACCTCCCCTCCTCTTTCACTACACTAGTCCTTGAGTATTGGTGGTGTGGATGCTGTAATTATCATGTTGATTTGATTGTTATGATGATGATGATGACGATGATATCATGATGATTATTATTATCATTATCATTGTTATCGTTATTATTGATGTTGTTGTCGTCATCACCATCAGTAGTAGTAGTAGTAGTCGTAGCAGCAGCAGCAGTTGTAGCAATTGTAGTATCATTATCAGAAGTAGTAGTTGTAGTCGTAGCAGTAGTAGTGTTATCAACATCATAACTTTGTGTTTGTATTTGTATTTCTTTTTATCACAACAGATTTCTCTGTGTGAAATTCGGGCTGCTCTCCCCAGGGATAGCACATCGCTACACAACAGCGCCACCCTTTATTATTTTTTTTCCTGCGTGCAGTTTTATTTGTTCTTCTTATCAAAGTGGATTTTTCTACAGAATTTTGCCAGGAACAACCCTTTTGTTGCCGTGGGTTCTTTTACGTGCGCTAAGTGCATGCTGCACATGGGACCTTGGTTTATTGTCTCATCCGAATGACTAGCGTCCAGACCACCACTCAAGGTCTAATGGAGGGGGAGAAAATATCAGCGGCTGAGCCGTGATTCAAACCAGTGCGCTCAGATTCTCTCGCTTCCTAGGCGGATGTGTTACCTCTAGGCCAGTCACTCCACTCCAAGACTTGTCCGCCTATATAAGAAGTGAATGAATCTGAGCGCAATGGATTGAATCCCACACTAGCCAGTATATTTTTCTCCCTCCACTAGACCTTGAGTGGTGGTCTGGACGCTAGGCATTCAGATGAAATGATGAATCAAGGTCAAGTGTGCACAAGTACACACACACACACACACACACACACACACAGCTCTTTCTCTTTCCTGCATCCCCCAACCCCTCCTCACCACCCACCATCGCCCCCACCTCCCCACCCACCCACACACACACACACACACACACACACACACACACACACACACACAGCTCTTTCTCTTTCCTGCATCCCCCAACCCCTCCTCACCACCCACCATCGCCCCCACCTCCCCACCCACCCACACACACACACACACACACACACACACACACACACACACACACACACAGCTCTTTCTCTTTCCTCCATCCCCCAACCCCTCCTCACCACCCACCATCGCCCCCACCTCCCCACCCACCCACCCACCCACACACACACACACACACACACACACACACACACACACACACACAGCTCTTTCTCTTTCCTCCATCCCCCAACCCCTCCTCACCACCCACCATCGCCCCCACCTCCCCACCCCACCCACACACACACACACACACACACACACACACAGCTCTTTCTCTTTCCTGCATCCCCCAACCCCTCCTCACCACCCACCTTCGCCCCCACCTCCCCACCCACACACCCACACACACACACACACACACAGCTCTTTCTCTTTCCTCCATCCCCCAACCCCTCCTCACCACCCACCATCGCCCCCACCTCCCCACCCACACACACACACACACACACACACACACACACACACACACACCTACCTGTATACAGGAATTCCAAAACCCGCAGAAAGGTGGAGGCTTTGATGTCGGCGCTGAGAACAACCGTGGTGTGTTTAACGTGCGTAGAATCGCCGGCCTGCGACGTCTTCTCCTCGTCGCGGTACACTGAGGCGATGCCCTCCACACGCCCGCTGTTCAGATCCTGGTCGCTGTAGCCATCTATGGCACTCATCTGTCGCTGCTGCTCCGTCTGCCACGACATTCAACACTGACATGGAGAGAGTGCAGAGAGTGGAGTGATGGCCTAGAGGTAACGCGTCCGCCTAGGAAACGAGAGAATCTGAGCGCGCTGGTTCGAATCACGGCTCAGCCACCGATATTTTCTCCCCCTCCACTAGACCTTGAGTGGTGGTCTGGACGCTAGTCATTCGGATGAGATGATAAACCGAGGTCCCATGTGCAGCATGCACTTAGCGCACGTAAAAGAACCCATGGCAACAAAAGGATTGTTCCTGGCAAAATTCTGTAGAAAAATCCACTTCGATAGGAAAAACAAATAAAACCACACGCAGGAAAAAAAATTTTTTTAAATGGGTGGCGCTGTAGTGTAGCGACGTGCTCTCCCTGGGGAGAGCAGCCCGGATTTCACACAGAGAAATCTGTTGTGATAAAAAGAAATACAAATACAAATACAAATGTAGCGACTTCTTTTGTTAATCTTCTTCCTTCTTACCTAATGATATATGATACAATGTTCACAATGGGAACACAACAACAGCAGCAATGAAAAGAAGAAGAAGAAAGATAATAACTGTAATAACAACAATAGTATGTCTGTTCAGCACTTTACAATAATAAGACCAGTAAGACACAACCATACAATTTAAGTGTGTATATATACACACTCACAAACACAACTGATTCGCTTCCATACACAGACGGGCGCAATAGCCGAGTGGTTAAAGCGTTGGACTGTCAATCTGAGGGTCCCGGGTTCGAATCACGGTGACGGCGCCTGGTGGGTAAAGGGTGGAGATTTTTACGATCTCCCAGGTCAACATATGTGCAGACCTGCTAGTGCCTGAACCCCCTTCGTGTGTATACGCAAGCAGAAAATCAAATACGCACGTTTAAGATCCTGTAATCCATGTCAGCGTTCAGTGGGTTATGGAAACAAGAACATACCCAGCATGCACACCCCTGAAAACGGAGTATGGCTGCCTACATGGCAGGGTAAAAACGGTCATACACGTAAAAGCCTACTCATGTGCATACGAGTGAACGCAGAAGAAGAAGAAGAAGCTTGCATACACAGAACATTGCAGAGAAAATAGAACTGGAGTGCCTAAATCATGATAAGCCCGCTTGAATATCAATGTTTTTATGGTTGTTTTACAGGATGTGAGAGAGACTGTAACACTAACAGACTGACAAAAAAAAAGGCAGTAAAGATGTCCTCTTTATCTTGGCATAGTCAGCCAACCTTTTCTTTCTTTTGATTTTCTCTACTATAGTCGGGGACCTATTGACGATTTGCGCTTAACCCTTTGAGCCCTGACCACCGCTTTACCATTTTTCTCTGCCACCGGTAAAGCGGTGGTCAGGGCTCAAAGGGTTAAGGTTCATGACTGGTGTGCTCTACAAATTCAGGAAGTTCGTTCATTTATTTATTTATAGTCTGTTCATCTAAGATGATGATATTAGACTAAAAATAAATGATATTATTATTATCATTTGGATTATTATCATTTCTATCATAATGATGATTGTTATTATTAATTAGAAATGGACATTTCTGTATATTCGAATGAAAAGTGGGGCAGCTGAGGTGGAGGGGAGGGAGGTGGGGGTGGTGGCAATGGGGAGGGGACTAAGAAAGGAAGTGAGAGAGAGAGACAGACAGACAGAGAGAGAGAGAGAACAGAATGTGGACAAGATAGAGTACAACATCTAAAATGGAGGGGGTGAGTGTCAGTGATTGGAGAAAGAAAGCGGGATTAGGACCAAAAAACAAAAAAAATCAATAATCAAATATTGTATGCACTACTTCTATAGATCATTATTTGAAAAGTGGTTCATGTGGGGACATACAATAAACAACCAACTGGACTATCTAACACGTAGCTAGCTAACTTTCAAAAAATTCAGGAAGGAAAATGACAAAAGATGTGCTTGGACATGACAGGTTTTCGTGAACATTCTTCTTTTGATATAGACGATAGCTTGAAATGTACGCATGTATGGCATTGTCAATAAGCTGTGTATCTTGAAGAAGAAAAAATAACTCTTCTTCTTCTTCTTCTTCTTCTTCTTCAGTGTTTACCATCTAACCCTCCAGTCGTCCTGATCACACTGCACTTTGCCAACCAAAAAAATTTAAATTAAAATTTAAAAAATAAAATAATAATGGATATCTAGCTGCGAAGGGAAAACAATCACTCCTAAAAAAAAAAAAAAGAAAAGAAAAGCTAAAAGGAACAGCTGAACCTGGGCTAATTATTTCCCTTCGAACGTCCCAGAACTCGTATATCATCATCATTTGATTCACTGAACTCTTGGGTTGGTTCGGATGATGGCAGGTTGGCTGGTTGATGTTGTTATCAAGTTTGTTTTCATTATCTTGTGTGTGTGTGTGTGTGTGTGTGTGTGTGTGTGTGTGCCTAGAGTTGACTTAATCAAGATTCTGAGCCTTTTAAATATCATCATTAGTAGTAGTAGTATTTTTATGTATTTTTCTTTTTTTCTTTTTTTTTTTCTTTTTTTTTTCTTTTTTCTTATTTTTTACTTTGTTTATTTTATTTTATTTTGTTTTATTATTATTATTATTATTATTATTATTATTATTATTATCATTATTATTATTTATTTTTATTTTTATTTATTGGGGTTTTTTTTTTGGGGGGGGGGAGGGGTTGGGTTTTTTGTTTTTTTTCTCAAAGCCTGACTAATCGCGTTGGGTTACACTGCTGGTCAGGCATCTGCTTGGCAGTTCTTTGTAATGCTCATATGCAGCGAGTGAATATGTTGAATGGTTAAAAAAAAAAAAAAAGACACACACAAAAAAACAAATTTAAGAAACTGAATGTCATTGACATGTAAACTGCTTTTAATGAATAAATCTATCACAAGGAAAAACAACAACAACGAAGAAATGAAAAACCGTGTTACAGTTATCAAACAAAACAAAACAAAACAACAACAACAAAAAAGTTCACCATTCTAAATATCACTTTTAGTGAAAAATGTGTTAAACTAGAGAATGCTTGCTGTTGCACATTAATTTGTAGTGTTCTACTGATTAAAATAAATGTCTGCTAGTAAAACTGCTCGAATGCGCATGTATGTGCTTGATGTGTGTGTGCATGTTTGTGTGTGTAACTCTGTGTGTGTAATTGCGTGTGTGTATGTGTGTGTGTTTATGTGTTTGTATGTGTGTGTGTATGTTTGTATGTGTTTGTGTGTGTTTGTATGTGTTTGTATGTGTGTGTGTGTTTGTATGCATGTGGGTTTCCGTGTGTATTTGTATGTGCGTGTGTGTTTGTGTGTGTGAGTGTGTGTCTGTGTCTGTGTCTGTGTGTGTGTTTTTGTATGCGTGTGTGTTTGTATGTGTGTGTGGACCTCTGTGTGTGTGTGTTTGTGCTTGTATATGTGTGTGTGTGTGTGCTTGTATGTGTGTGTGTATGTGTGTGTGTTTTTGTGTGTGTATGTGTGTGTACCTGTCACAGTGTGAGAGAGAGAGAGAGAGAGAGAGAGAGAGAGAGAGAGAATGCATGTGCGTGCATCTCTCTGTGCACGCGCGTCTACGCACACATGCATGCATGCACGCACGTGTGTGCATACCACAGTGTAATGCCTCACCCTGCCCCCAGCAGACACCCCGAGAACCCTGGCGAAGAACTTGGAGGCGGAGCACAGCAGGATGGTGTGCGCATGCAGCCGTGTCGACCCCTCCTCCACCACGAAGGTCACATCATGGAACCGGGGGTCCTGAAGCGCCTGGTACCACCTGTCCGCGAACACGGATGTGGCTACCTCCAGCCACGGTGCTTTACCTGTGTGTGTGTGTGTGTGTTGAAAACATGTTAAAGATCCCATGGCTGCCAGAGTGGTTCTAGATTGGTGGAGTGATTGTCAACACAGTGATTGTGAATACATGGGTACAGAATTGTCAATATACAGAATGTAATCAGATCAATCAATCAATTAATAAATGACTGAATGAATGAATAAACAAAATAATTAAATAAACAGATGAATGAATAAATCAATCGAAAAAAAAGATAGATAAAAACCATCCGCAAGATAAATCACTGATCACAGAGGGCCAGTATATAACACAGTATTCCACAGTAGAAACTATCACAGAAATGATGGAACAATCACATCACTGTTTCAAAACAGCCACCGTGGCAAAGTGGTTAAATAGCGTGACAGACTGACGACTGGAAGGACAATCACATCACTGTTTCAAAACAGCCACCGTGGCAAAGTGGTTAAATAGCGTGACAGATTGACGACTGGAAGGACAATCACATCACTGTTTCAAAACAGCCACCGTGGCAAAGTGGTTAAATAGCGTGACAGACTGACGACTGGAAGGACAATCACATCACTGTTTCAAAACAGCCACCGTGGCAAAGTGGTTAAATAGCATGACAGACTGACGACTGGAAGGACAATCACATCACTGTTTCAAAACAGCCACCGTGGCAAAGTGGTTAAATAGCATGACAGACTGAGGACTGGAAGGATGCAGGTTCAATCCTCATCAGGGGTGGGGTTTTTTTTTGGTTTTTTTTGTGTTATTTGTTTCTTTTTGGCTTTTTTCATTCGTTCCGAGGTTGGATCCTACCCAGAGTTGGGTGTGCTGTGGGATCAAATGGTGAGACTGGGACCACACAGCCCAGGGTTATCCACTTCAAGGATGCATCTTATCTTTGGCAGTGTTGGTCAAAATAATTTCAACAAAAAAAAATGACCAACACTGCAGGTGCCTGTATCTCTCAGCCCGGTTGACGCCAGGGATATAAATGAATACAAGTTATCAGACTACAACAGCCTTGTTGTAACTAAAACGTTTGAACACCCCCTGGCACAGAAACGGTGGAAGGAGAACCCACTCCAAGATCCTGAAGCACACCTGGGGGTAATCATTCAGAGACTGACCCAAAACAGACAGGAGTTGCGATTCTTTGTTGCTGTTGTATGGGCCAGAGGGTATAGTGGGCAGTTCAATTCAGTTTCAGTTTCAGTTTCAGTATCAGTAGCTCAAGGAGGCGTCACTGCGTTCGGACAAATCCATATACGCGACACCACATCTGCCAAGCAGATGCCTGACCAGCAGCGTAACCCAACGCGCTAAGTCAGGCCTTGAGAAAAAAAAAAAGGGTGAATAAATAATAGACAAATACATAAAAAAGAACTAATAATAATAATAATAATAATATGTATAAGGCGCAAAAACTTGATGAAGTCAACTATAAGCGTAGATTTTTTTTTTTTTTTTTTTTTTTTTTAAGGGAAATCATTTTCAGCTTAGTCTTTTGTGAAAGACTATGACTCTCAAACTCGGAGGCAAAGTTGCACTGGCTCTTAGTGCTGCAGCCTTTGGGGGGGGCTAGCTAGCTGGGCCTTTGGGAACCACCATCCCAACGCCGACTGTCCTAAAACCTTCTTGGCCGAGAGATTGAGGGGGTGTAACTCGGGCAAGACACTCTCCGCTATAATCAAATTGTAAGCCCAGACAGCCTGGACAGCAGTTACCTCCTCTGCTGTTCTGATGGTCATAGTCGGACACGACTGACTGTCATACAGAACGTACAGCCTTGTCAAGTAGCCCCGAAAACTTAAATGGATCCCTATAGCAGATATCTTTACCACCACCCATCATCACCCATCATCATTGAAGTATACAAAAACAGAATGTCTGATATTCTTGGGGACACCCCACCCTACCCCACCCCAGCTCTAAAAATTTTTTTTTTTTTTTTTTTTTTTTTTTTTAAACTACCATTGCAGAATTCACAGTTCACCTAGACATGGACACACAGAGACACACATATACAGAGACAACACACACACACACACTTTCTCTCTCTCTCTCTCTCTCACGCACGCACACACACACACACACACTCTCTCTCTCTCTCTCTCTCTCTCTCTCTCTCACACACGCACACACACACACACACACTCTCTCTCTCTCTCTCTCTCTCTCTCTCTCTCTCTCTCACACACGCACACACACACACACACACTCTCTCTCTCTCTCTCTCTCTCTCTCTCTCTCTCTCTCTCTCTCTCTCTCTCTCACGCACGCACACACACACACACACACTTTCTCTCTCTCTCTCTCTCTCTCTCTCTCTCTCTCTCTCTCACGCACACACACACACACACACTCTCTCTCTCTCTCTCTCTCTCTCTCACACGCACGCACACACACACTCTCTCTCTCTCTCTCTCTCACACGCACGCACACACACACTCTCTCTCTCTCTCTCTCTCTCTCTCACACACACACACATACACACTCTCTCTCTCTCTCTCTCTCTCACGCACGCACACACACACACACACACTCTCTCTCTCTCTCTCTCTCTCTCTCTCTCTCTCACGCACGCACACACACACACACACTCTCTCTCTCTCTCTCTCTCACACACGCACACACACACACACACACTCTCTCTCTCTCTCTCACACACGCACACACACACACACACTCTCTCTCTCTCTCTCTCTCTCTCTCTCTCTCTCTCTCTCTCTCACACATACACACACACACACACAGGGTTTGATCACCTACCAGCAGGGGGCATAACTGGTGGAATCAAGATGTTCTTCTTGCTCCCTCGCGAAAACCAACTTTTCTTCTTTGATCCCACCATCCCTCCTGCCACCGCCAGGCGAACCTGGCAAGTAAAATTGACGGTTGTGTGTGTGAGTATGTAGTCTTATAATAATAATAATAATAATAATAATGGACATTTCTTGAGCGCTTTCCTCCCTTAGTTAAAGAGAGCTCAAAGCACTTTACAATAAACATCAAACAAGAAAACTTTGTATCACAACCACAAAAGATGCCGATGGAGCAATGCAGGGACTGTGGAACGGAGGGAGGAGAGAAGAGGAATTAATAATAATAATAATAATAATAATATTTTATTTTGATATAGCGCTATAATACAAGCATAAGCAAGCTCTAAACACTTTACAATCCAATACCTAAAGTGAAACAAGAAAGCATATAAAAAGTAGTAGAAACATAAAACAGAATCATTAATATTATAAAAAAAATTTTTTTAAAACACACTGCATAAAACTCACAAAGTAACATACTATCAATACATGTACTACAACTGTTACACTCCAACACTCACACTAACACACCCGCACAGACACACACAAAGAATGAACATACATCATGATTAAACGCCTGGGATGACCGCAATTTTCACTTAAAATACATACATGTAAAAAGGAACATAACTGTAATCTGCATGCCATAGATTTTGTAAAAATTGTCAAATAAAATTTTGGATAGAAAAGGTAAATGGGGTAAAAATCGGGTCATTCTCCCTTTCGAACCACACCACCACCATCCATCTACCCACCCCCATTCTCTCCACTCTCCCATCACACACACTCACCCACTTTTTGGTATTTTTTCCTGCACGCAGTTTTATTTGTTTTTCCTATCGAAGTGGATTTTTCTTCAGATTTTTTGCCAGGAATAACCCTTTTGTTGCCGTGGGTTCTTTTACATGCACTAACTGCATGCTACACACAGGACCTCGGTTTATCATCTCATCCGAATGACTAGCATCCAGACCACCACTCAAGTTCTAGTGGAGAGAGAGAGTTGTGATTCGAACCAGCGCGCTCAAGATTCTCTTGCTTCCTAGGTGGATGCGTTACCTCTAAGCCATCACTCCACTTGCATAATCACACGTGCACACAACACACTCATACACACACAGAGAGTCTTCCTCTCTTCTTTCTCTTGTTCTTCTTAAGTCAAGTCCTGTTCTTTTTTTTTTTTTAACTCTCTCCATACGTACGGCAAAAGAGACGACGTTAACAGCGTTTCACCCCAGTTACCATCATCAAAATATTGCAAGCGGAAGGCTCTTATACTGAAGAGGTGAATGTTGACAAAGAATACCACAATTCTGACGACGCAAGCTAAAGGTTGGGTCATTCAGACACCCACTGGACATCCGAAGGGTCTGTGTAGAGGACTGGCCGTACTGAGTGAGTTAACCTTTCTGTCATGGACTTTGGGGAACTTTCACCTTTTTTAAACCTTAAACTCATGGACTTAAGGCACCTTTCACAATTTTTTTTTTCATCTTTATTTCATAGACTCATGGAACCTTTAACTCTTTTTAACCCTTAATTAATTCATAGGCTTATTGTGACAATACAACACAATACAACACATTGCAACCCCGCACCGCAACACAAGACAACACAGCGCAACTCAACACAAGACAACACAGCGCAACTCAGTTTCAGTTTCAGTTTCAGTTGCTCAAGGAGGCGTCACTGCATTCGGACAAACCATATACGCTACACCACATCTGCCAAGCAGAAGCCTGACCAGCAGCGTAACCCAACGCGCTTAGTCAGGCCTTGAGAAAAAAAAAAAAAACAAAAAAAAAAACGGGGGAATAAATAATAGATAAGCTTACATAAATAAACAAATAAATGAATAATAATTATAATATAGAAAAAGGTAGTAGTAATAATAATAGTAATACTAATAAAATGATTAAAAAAAATAATAATTAAAAAAAAATAATTAAAAAAATAAATAAGACAACAATGGTGATAAATAAGCGAATAAATGTAAAACATGAAGACACACATTCACACACACACCCACACATGCACAACAGAAATGCACAAAACATGCAGTTTCACAGATATGAAAGCACAGTCAAATACATATAAACGTACATGAGCTCCAACACACACACACACACACACACACACACACACATTACCTTGCACCTCCTCTACCCCCCTCCTCCACACACTCATTTCTAGTCTACGTATCGCAGCTTCCACGGCACACACACACACACACTCACACACACAAACACACACTCACAGAGATGAACACTTACTTGTACAAGCACACACACATACGCCCATATCTCCCACCCCCAAACCCACACACATATATACAAAGATATACACACACACACACACACACACACATATATATATATATATATATATATATATACGTTCCAATATCCTGTTGCTCCCACAGTGTAGGCATGCATATACTCACATACCTCATCCTCTACCCCACCTCCCCCCGCACTCCCACCTACTCACACACACACACACACACACACACACACACACACACACGTACACAGATCTCTCCTGACACTTGTGTACACTTACACTCTCGCGCATTCACAAACGCACTCAAAAGCACAGACCCACACATCCACACAAACACACACGCACAGAGGCTGCCACTGACTGGCCGCAAGAGGGATGGGAAAAGATCTGTGATGCCAAAAACGTGGCGTCTAGTGTGTTGCTCAGTCTATTGTATTTGGAAAGGCCCACAGAGACTCTGTTCCGTTTTGAAGAAATTTGCGCAATGTTGGTTTGGAAATGATGCCGATATTTGTTTGATTTGCAACACAACACAAGACAACACAGCGCAACTCAACACAACACAAGACAACACAGCACAACTCAACACAACACAAGACAACACAGCGCAACTCAACACAACACAAGACAACACACCGCAACACAAGACAACACAGCGCAACTCAACACAACACAAGACAACACAGCGCAACGCACCGCAACACAAGACAACACAATACAACACAAAACAGCACGATACAAAACAATACAGCACAGCAAAGGACAACACAACACAACACAACGCAATGCAACGCAATGCAACGCAATGCAATGCAATGCAATGCAATGCAATGCAATACAACACAGTGAACCCCACCTCCACCTCCCCACCCCCCACACCCCCACCACACACACACACACACACACATACAACTTAGCATGTAAGCCATTCATACCCTAACAACCAGACAGGCCCACGGCTGCAAGACCTGCATGTCCATGAATTTAATACTCACAGCATAGTCAAAACACTCTTTGAGGCCTGTCTGAGTGAGAGCTGAAGTCTCCACGTATCTAAGACCCAGCTTGTCTGCCATCTCCTTGGCTTCTTTGTGGCTCACCATTTTGTCAGATCTGCTCGTGGTAGTGGTGGCACTTGGCGTATCTGTTCGCAAATCTGAAGGAAAAAAAAAAAGACCAAAAAAAAAAAAAACAAAAAAAAAAGTGAATTGGTGTTCAACAGCAACAACAAACACAATCTTAATAGCAATGATGTGATGATGGCGTCGCCCGTCGGACCGACGGATGAGTAGGCAGGCAGGCTTATCTGTCAGTGTGTGTACTCATATGGGAGAAGAGGCCGATTCTGGATGCGCAGCACTTCCCACAGGTGTTGCAAGGGAACACGTTTCCAGAAGTTGAGCCCTGCTTCCTTCGCTCACGCTTCTCCTTAATGGCCAGCATTCTCTTGTTTTCAAACGTTTTCACGCCACTAGAGCACAGCATCCTCCAGCGAGAGCGGTCAAGGGCATCAGTTTCCCAGGAAGCAATGTCTATGTCACAGGCTTTGAGGTTTGTCTTCAAGGTGTCCTTGAAGCACTTGCAGGGTCTTCCAAGTTTGCGGTGGTCTTCCTTCAGCTGGCCAAAGAAGAGCATCTTCAGGATCCTGATGTCTGTCATGCGGACAACATGTCCTGTCCAGTGGCACCACCAATATCAAAACAGCGAAAACAATCATGATAACAACAACAACAACAACATACCCACCCAAAAAGACATGTGAACTGATGTTGATATGGGGAACGAAGGTAGCAGAATGGAATATAAGACGATCATGATAACAACAACAACATCAACATACCCACCCAAAAAGACATGTGAACTGATGTTGATATGGGGAACGAAGGTAGCAGAATGGAATATAAGACGATCATGATAACAACAACAACATCAACATACCCACCCAAAAAGACTTGTGAATTGATGTTGCTATGGGGAACGAAGGTAGCAGAATGGAATATAAGACGATCATGATAACAACAACAACATACCCACCCAAAAAGACATGTGAATTGATGTTGCTATGGGGAACGAAGGTAGCAGAATGGAATATAAGACGATCATGATAACAACAACAACATCAACATACCCACCCAAAAAGACATGTGAATTGATGTTGCTATGGGGAACGAAGGTAGCAGAATGGAATATAAGACGATCATGATAACAACAACAACATCAACATACCCACCCAAAAAGACTTGTGAACTGATGTTGATATGGGGAACGAAGGTAGCAGAATGGAATATAAGACGATCATGATAACAACAACAACATACCCACCCAAAAAGACATGTGAATTGATGTTGCTATGGGGAACGAAGGTAGCAGAATGGAATATAAGACGATCATGATAACAACAACAACATACCCACCCAAAAAGACATGTGAACTGATGTTGATATGGGGAACGAAGGTAGCAGAATGGAATATAAGACGATCATGATAACAACAACAACATACCCACCCAAAAAGACATGTGAACTGATGTTGATATGGGGAACGAAGGTAGCAGAATGGAATATAAGACGATCATGATAACAACAACAACATCAACATACCCACCCAAAAAGACTTGTGAACTGATGTTGATATGGGGAACGAAGGTAGCAGAATGGAATATAAGACGATCATGATAACAACAACAACATACCCACCCAAAAAGACATGTGAACTGATGTTGATATGGGGAACGAAGGTAGCAGAATGGAATATAAGACGATCATGATAACAACAACAACATACCCACCCAAAAAGACATGTGAACTGATGTTGATATGGGGAACGAAGGTAGCAGAATGGAATATAAGACGCTCATCTGCCTATACAGTGTCTGTGAGGGTCTGGGTCACAATCCTGCCAGCTCTCACTCCTTCCTCTCTCAAACAAGTTTTGACTGGAAAATCAAACTGAATGTCTGGTCATTCAGATGTGACGATAAACCAAGGATCCCCCCCCCCCCCCGGACCCCCCCCCCCCCTCCCTCCCAACCCCCATCATCTGCATCGTTTCAGTGTCAGTGTCAGTGTCATTCATTTTCACGCTGCTCATTCTGAGTTCCTTCATCTACCGCAGTCCCAGTGCTGGCAGTCCACAGAGGAACAATCGATGTTTGGTCACCAGGAGGCCATATACCAAAAGGAGACCCCGCACTGCTGCTGAGTCATTTTGGTGCTGCAGGAAGCTTGCTGATTTGTTGTTGATGTTGCCGTTGTTGTTACTGTTCTTGTTGGGTTGGTGGTTGTGGCAGTGATGTTGGTGTTGGTAGTGGTTGTGGTGGTGGTGGTGGTGATGATAGTGGTGGTGGTGTTGAGGTGATGGTGGTGGTTGGGATGGCGGTGTGGTGGTAGTGGTGTGGTATTTGTGGTGGTGGTGCTGCTGCTGCTGTGGTAGTTGTGGTGGTGGTGGTTGTTACGGTGGTGGTGGCTTTTTGTAGTTGTTGTTGTTGGGGTTTTTTTGCCTCTTTCTCTCTCTCTCTCTTCCTTAGGTTGTAATTCATGCCCCCCCCCCCCCCCCCCCCCCCCCCCGCCCCCTGCCCCTCCCAACACCAACAACAAAAACAATCATAGCAACAATGCTGTAGTAACAGCAACAACAACAACAACAACAACAAACTACCCCATTCGTTCACCCACACATACCCGATTTGCAGCCGACCATAAGACAAGGAACGTCAGGGCAGTAGCGCTGTATTTCTGGCAGCCACTTGTGTTCGATGTTCTGCAGACTGGTGTCTGATTCGATGCTGAAGGCCAACAGAAAAATGTCTGTCTGCGGGTAGGACAGAGGGCGAAGCCTGTCATAGTCCTCCTGTGTAGAGAGGAAGGCGGCAGAGTGATAAAGTACAAGATCAGCACTCTATGCTACAAATGTATTCACAAATCAGCCCTTTCCTATCTCTGTGGCTGCCTTCACCTCCACACTCCATCTCGCTCACTACGATCAGCTTTGGATCCACTCTATTTATGCATACGCAGATTCAAACTCTTGACTCTTGGCCGCCATTCTTTCTCGGTCTCTGGACCTTGCCATTGGAATTAACTTCCTCTTTCTCTTCGTCAAGTCTCCACACTCAGCTCTTTCAAGTCTGGCCTTAAAACCCACCTCTTCCCAAAATAGCCTCCCGTCCCTGCCTA
>NC_134907.1:16240993-16243493 GCF_041734735.1 Babylonia areolata
GCGTATCTTTACACCGTTCAAGTTCCGTTTAAATCACCCACCTTGACATAAACTGTCACCACCAACAATCGAAGTCGGACGTTCGACGAGGTCGGTATGCTTCCGTCTGAGTTCCTGCAAGTCGGATCTCAACGAATATGTTATTTATAACACGCAAAGGCTGCAGCTAAAGATAGCGGACCAATCAGAGAAGAGTCTGAGTCGTGTACTATTTTTAAACTGAACCGCAGTTTTGGTCGCGAGAAGGTGAAGGCTGCGCGCGAGGGCAATGTAAATGTTCGGTCAGACTGAGTCTAAATATAGAGTCCTATGAAAACAGTTCCTATTTTCGTTTTTTTCACAGCAGATCAGTTTCGCCGTGATCTGTGATGGAATATTCAGACTCTGAAAAAGGTACAGCATATTCAAGCTAATATTGTTTCAATTAATGTTATTTTATCATGTTCGTTATTTACTGACTCTCACGCACACACGTACGCACGCACGCACGCAAACACACACACACCTCACACACACACACACCCACACACACACACACACACCTCCCCCACACACACACCCACACCCCCACACAGACACACAGAACTCGATTTCTTCCAAGCTTACAAAGTGATAAGAGACGAGCGAGACAAGTCTATAAATAGCATCCTATGCATTTGTGGGAATTCCCGCTCTCTCGCCTTGTCTCTCAATTTCTTGATTGATAGCGTGTTATAAACAAAATTGGCATGGAGAAATGGAAAGTAATGATAAATATAGCTGGTTCTTTTCTTTCAAGAAAGCATTTCAGACAGAAAGATACATTTCAACCACAAAAAAGACAGGTGGCAAGAGTCAATTTTGCTGGATTTATATGGAGAACAGTTGGGTTGAATGCTAACACAAGATGGTTTCAGATAGGTGGATTAACAACGTCTCCTTGTCCAATGTGTGGCGAGGGTAAAGAACATGAGAAGAATTTCATGTTCAGTTGCAAAGGTTACGAGGAGGTTCGGGAAAAGTGTACACTCTTTAATACAGCTGCAGAAAAGAAGAAAGACCTAGTCAGTGTTTTAACATCAATTGACGAAAATATTATCCTGTCAGTTGCAAAATACGTCTCAGAGGCAGTGGATATACGGGAAAAGAAAATAAATTATCAAAACGCATGTTAACACAAAATATGTGCAAACGTTAACGGTTTCCCAGTTGATTCAGGGACAAAATAGAAGCAGATAGAATTGGTATTTGGATGGTCAATCTGATGATGATGATGATGTTGTTATTTTTATTTTGTATGTGTAGTTTCTTGGCTGCTGTTTATTGATATAATCTTCGCAGTATTATTAAGTGCGTCAGTGTTGCTTTTTGTTTTATTTTACTTTTTCAAATGATTGGATAAAACGACACACTGTTACTTCCCCTGTACCCCCCCCACCCCCACCCCCACACACCCCTGTCACATGGGCTGTTAAGCTGACTGATGACAGTGAAGAGTCAAAGTGTTAACAGTGTCTCTATTTCTCGCTCCATGTGTGTGTGTGTGTGTGTGTGTGTGTGTGTGTGTGCGTGCGTACGTGGTGTGTGTCAAGCCATTGTTTCGTGCTCGAAGAGAAAAATATCCAATGCTCTATGTGACAGAGTAAGTTACGAATGCCTGTGGCCAATGAGGAGGAACGAAAAATATTATTTGTATATTTAGAATACCTGTATGCATGTGGAAATATGTTTTGCAATGGAGTATATCCACCTGTAGCCTACAACCGCCAAGGGATAAACTTCCACTCGACCACCGAACTGAGGTACGCACTGCCTGAGATCTACCCAGAAACTGATCTGGCATGAAAAGTGACCTCCTGACACCTGCAACATTTGCTCCTGAATCCCTCAGAACTGAAACATGCTTGCCATTGACCAAGCCTTGTAACAACGGGTATTCCTTCTCAGACACTGTGTTTCTCTCTCTCTCTCTAAAAATACGATTCACACTCAATCTTTTCTTTTAGGACCTCCTTCTCCCATCTCTCTCTCTCCCCGTGTTCATTTATTACGAACATGCTCGTATGTGCATGAATTTGCAGACTTGATTCTTCTGGGCATGTTAAGTCAGTGTGTGTGTGCTGTCATTCACACACACACACACACACACACACACACACACACACACACACACAGAGGTTTGTCTGTAGCAGTTCTAACGCTGCCAGCACTCCACAGCCAGCAACCAATGTCGGGCCGTCGCCTTGAAGCCACAGACGAGAGGAAACCGTGCGCTGTTACTGAGACACTGACTTCAGTGACGTTCAGTAAAACGTATGAGTGGTGTGTGTGTGTGTGTGTGTGTGTGTGTGTGTGTGTGTGTGTACGTGAGTGTGTGTGTGTGTGTGTACGTGTGTGTGTGTGCGGTGTGCGACTGCGTTGGTTAAAAAAAAGAGGGGGGGGGGGCAGGGAAAGGGGGAGATAATTGTTGCAAGAGAACTCTGTGTGTGTGTGTGTGTGTGTGTGTGTGCGCGCGCGCGCG
>NC_134907.1:16248493-16255993 GCF_041734735.1 Babylonia areolata
CAGACAGAGACAGATATATAGAAAGAGAGGGGGGTACAGAGAGACAGAGACAGAGATACAGACAGAGACAGAGATACAGAAAGAGAGAGGGGGGTATAGAGAAACAGATACAGAGACAGAGATAGAGAAAGAGAGGGGGGTACAGAGAGACAGAGATACAGAGAGGGGGGTACAGAGAGATAGAGACAGAGATACAGAAAGAGAGGGGGGTACAGAGAGACAGAGACAGAGATACAGAAAGAGACAGGGGGTGGGGGGGTAGAGAGACAGAGACAGACACAGGACTGACAACTTTAATCTACTTTGCCCTGACTGAGATTTTTTAATGCACAGAATACAGGCAATGCACCTGTTATGTTCACTTTGATCTGCGCTAAAATAAAACGAAAAATAACAAAAATGATTTTTTTTTTTTTAATAACACGGACATGAAAGAAAAACTGTGGGTGCTAAGAAGAAAACAGTGGTGGTGGTGATGATGATGATGATGATGATGATGATGATGATGATGATATTTTGTCTTGAGAATAGATAAGTGTCAGTAGAATAGACAGACAGCTGAGCTATGTATTTTATATATATATATACTGTGTACAAAAGTGCGTGCATATATGATATTATATATATATATATATAGAGAGAGAGAGAGAGAGAGATGTGTGCGTGTGCGAGCGCACGTGCGTGTGTATAATTTATGTGTGTGCCTGAATGTCTGTTTAAGTGTGTATTTGCATGAAAAAAGATTAGACATATATACTATAGCCAGTGTGTGTAGGTGGACGTCTGTCGACCAAAGTTTGAGTCACCAAAGAACGCCACAACAGGTACTGTCTCTGTCAGCATTCACTATAATCTAACGCGGGAAAAAAAAAAAGTAGAGCACAACGCACAGCACCACAAGATAAGAACTCCTTCTACCTTGCCTCATGTAGTCCAGGCCTTGAGATAACTGATAACTGACCCCAATGTGAAGTTTAAACTCTCTTTAAGAAAAAAAAACAAAAACTGTCTGTTCGGAACTCTTGAAATAAACAGTCTGATTAACCCTCTGACTGTTACCGACGAGTATAATATGCATGGATATTTTCTCCTTCTTCTCGTTCGTAAGATGGACTTCCCAGTATCTGCGATGACGGCAGCTGTACGCGGTAGGTCCTCCACAAAGTCGTAGAGCTTCCGGGGTATATGGATAAAGATCCACCGCCCTGCCAGCCGCCGTAGCGAAGTGGTTAGCGTCGCGGACTGACGGCTGGGAGGACGTGGGTTCGAATCCCAGCGGGGGTGGGTTTTCGGCCCGTGGCCGGCTCCTACCCAGAGTTGAGTGTGTTGTGGGCTTAAATGGGGAGACTGGGACCACAGTTGAGTGTCATCCACTTCAAGGATGCGTCTTTGGATGTGTGGCTCTAATTATCTGACCAACACTGAAAGTGTCTGTATCTCTCGGGCCTGGTTAACGCCAGGATATCATTATGACAGGAAGCGTAGAGTAGAGCCTTGTCACGCAGTCCCAAACCAAAATGGACCTACATAGCAACATCGTCATCGTCATCCTCCTCCTCCTTCATCATCATCATCAATATAAACAAAACAGTCTCAAAGTCTGTGGCCTTTCATGCCCTGCTCTCATGGTGACCTTAGTTTCGATACCCCTCCACTTCCGTGCTTGGGAAGCCCTGTCAGTGTCTTCAGTATCGGCAGATTCATGGGGGTCTGTTATTTGAGGGACGTGGTGGCGGTCTCTACTCTGGGAGGGACGCTCACTCAGTCTGGCTCCGCGACTAAGCTATTATTGTCGTTAGTAGGGGGCTTAGTAGGTGGTGGCCTAAGTACGTTGAATCAGAACAGGCACCACTGAACACCACCGAAGTGACTCAGCGGCAGTGGAGGGTCTCCTCTGGTGTGTAGCCTCCTGGCGACCTAACATCGATGGTTCCCTGCGGACTGCCGACGATGGAACTGTGACAGACGAACCCGGGTGTGGTCGTGTATGGGGGAATCTAAATGAGCGGCGTGGGAGTAATGCCACTGAAATGGTGCAGATGATAGGGCAGCAAAAAAAAAAAAAAAAAAAAGACCCACCGCCCTGATGGCCGTGAAAGGCTACGAGCTCTTTAAAGCTTTTTCTTCCATAAACTTTAATTCATACATGTCCACTGCTTCAGGACAGTGTGTGTTAGTCAGCCGTGTCCGACCATGACCACGTGGACAGCAGAGGAGGCAACTTCTGTCCCGACTGCCTACGCTGGACTTTAAGTTCATGGTGGATTGTCTTACCCAAGTTACATCCCCGCTGCCCCTGCCAACAGTGTGGTCTTTAGGACAGTCGGCGCTGGGATATCGTTATTATTATTATCATTATTATTATTATTATCATTATTATCAGCGTTCAGTGGGTTATGGAAACAATAACATACCCAGCACTCATATGGAAACAACGACATACCCAGCATTCACACCCCCGATAACGAAGTATGGCTGCCTACATAGCGGGGTAAAAAACGATCATACACGTAAAAGCCCACTCGCACTATATACGAGTGAACGTGGGAGTTGCAGCAAACAAACGAAGAAGAAGAAAAAAAAAAGAAGAAGGCAAAAAGTAAGTATTGTACTGCAAAGTCACGCCACACCAATTTCATTGCACCAAGGTTTGGCGGTCAAAGGGTTAAGTGCATTATCTTGAAGGGACAATTATTGGGTGGGTCGTCATGTGTTTCATCAGCATTTCGGGCGGCATGTTCTATAGCCTCGTCTGATTTGAGTTGTAGTTACTTGATTCAAAGCGTCTGCATTGTATGTATATGTATATTTGTTTTGTTTGTTGCTCTTGTTGTAGTTGTTTTTTGGGGAGGGAGAGGGGGGAGAGGAGGGGGAGTGCGGTACTTTTCCCATCCTTTTCAAACACGAAATTATGTGGAAAAAGAAAAGAAAACACAAATGTACAAATTCAGCATTTCATTACATAATTGACACGACACCGATTATCAAAACGAACAAATAAATGGGTGATTTAATATAGAAAGCAAAGCAAAACGAATTATAAAAAAAAAAAGGTAACTGATTATCTCACACATCTTTTTAGTTTATTTGTTTATTTTTCATTTGGTTTCTTTGACACAAACTTAAAGTAACGTATTACATTTGTGAACTGTAACACAAGATAATTTCCGGGGTGAAATAAAAAAAAAAAAAAAGATCTTCCTTAAAAACGCAAACATTTCGAAATGATGTTCTGCAAGATTAACATCTTATCCGAGTAAAGATCAGATGAGTAATTGCTTAACATTGATACCAGGCAAACTATCTTGAGATAAACCCTGTTACAATTGTAAACCACCATAAGCATGCATACTGCAATGGGTCTGAGCCTTTTTTGTGGTTGTTGTCAACAGCAACAATAGAGGGGGGATGGGTTGCGAGTCCGAAAAAAATATATAAAAAAAACATGCAGGCTGCCTAAGCATAAATCATGACTATGATAGTCAGTATCAGTATCAGTATCAGTACCTCAAGGAGGTGTCACTGCGTTCGGTCAAATCTATATACGCTACACCACATCTGCCAAGCAGATGCCTGACCAGCAGCGTAACCCAACGCGCTTAGTCAGGCCTTGAGAAAAAAAAAATCAATCAATCAAATTAAATTTAAAATTAAAATAAATAAAAACAAAATAAAATAAAATAAATAAAATAGTCAGTCGTCTCCTACTAAGACCGTCAGAACAGTAGTGGAGGCATCTGTTGTCCAGACTACCTGGGCTCGAACTCGTTTTCAGTGGAGAGTGCACTGCCCCAAGTTACATCCCCCACTCTCTCGGCCAAGAGGATTTTAGGACAGTTGGCAATGGGATGGTTCCCAAAAGCCAGCTATCCCCCCCTCCCCCCCCCCCCCCAAGGCTGCAACACTAACAGCCAGTGCAATCTTGCTACCTAGTTATATTTCATGCATAAATACAAGTCACCGACAAGCCTACAAATGTCATTCTGATCGCCCTACCCTACCCAAATCCCACCCTGATCAAAATAATAACAAAACAAACAAACAAACAAAAGCAAATAAATAAAACAAAAATAAGCAAACTACTTTCGGATAAATCCTGTGTATCTGCAGTCCTAATCCCGCTTGCCCCCCCCCCTCCCCCCCACCAAAACAAAGCAACAACAACCAAATAAGATAAAATAAAACAACAACAGCAACAATACACACACAAAAAAATTAAATCAAATAAGCAGTCTCCTTTAGGATAAGTCCTCTGCAGCTGTAAATCACCACGATGGTGAAAGAAGCAATTCCCCTTGTCTCCCCCCTGCCAAAATAAATATAAACAAACCAACGAAACATAGATAAAAAGCCTACCTTAGGATCATACAAACCCTTTACAACTTTACAACCGCGATTCACCACCCATAGAATCAGTAATGGACAGGCTTAATCCTAAACCCACCCAAGGAAACCAACCATCAAAACAATAACAAAATCAGGGCCAAGAACTAACTTACTTACCTCAGGATAACTCCGTTCCAACTGCACAAAACCCACCGACCTGCTAGCAGAATAATACACACGCACACACACACACAAAAGCCGAGTTCAATTCGTGACGTGATCACTCACGTCACACGCCCAGTCGTGGTTCTCTCTGTCCCAGATTTCCTCCCACACGAGGTCAGGGATGAAGACCCTTCATGAGCGTGCTGCCAACATCATGGCGGACATGGCCGGAAGTTGTGGTTGAAAGCGTGTTAAGGGAGATAAGGAGACCTTTTTTTTTCTTCTTTTTTCTTTTTTTTTTTTTTTTTCCCCGGGCAAAAGTTCAGGAGAACTTTGAAGAACAGAACTCGAAAACCGTGTTGTATAAAGTTGGGCAAAAGTTCAGAACTTGGAACGACAGAATGAAAACTGAACGCTCATACTTTACAGTCATGTCAATTTATCTTTTTCTTCTTCTTGATCTTCTTCTTCTTCTTTTATCAGTAACGTCGTAGTGTAGTGTTTTACAACAATATTCTGTCTCAAGGACATACAAGAGAGTTTTGATTTAACCCTTTCAATGCTGAACTTTGGTGACGTGTGATCAGTGTGTGGCATGAGTCTGAATGTTGGAAGTGCTGTGCTTGTCAACGATGTGAATGATTTTGTATTTTGTTCCTGTATTTTGTATTTCTTTTTTTTATCACAACAGATTTCTCTGTGTGAAATTCGGGCTGCTCTCTCCAGGGAGAGCGCGTCGCTACACTACAGAGCCACCCATTTTGGGTTTGTTTTTTTTCCTGCGTGCAGTTTTATTTGTTTTTCCTATCGGAGTGGATTTTTCCAAAGAATTTTGCCAGGAACAACCCTTTTGTTGCCGTGGGTTCTTTTACGTGCGCTGTGCATGCTGCACACGGGACTTCGGTTTATCGTCTCATCCGAATGATTAAGCGTCAAGACCACCACACAAGGTCTAGTGGAGGGGGAGAAAATATCGGCGGCTGAGCCGTGATTCGAACCAGCGCGCTCAGACAAGTATGCAGTCTCAGAGACACGACTTCCAGAAGAAGTCAAAAGGACTTTGAAGAAGATGCCAAGCAAGGAATCCAAATTAAAAGATGAAACTCACTTCCTCACCTGTAAGCACAGTCTTATCACAGTGAAGTCTTATCACAGTGAAGTTTTATCACAGTGAAGTGACAGCCCTTCACTGACATCTTGACCTGTAAGCACAGTCTTGTCACAGTGAAGTCTTATCACAGTGAAGTCTTATCACAGTGAGGTGACAGCCCTTCACTGACATCCTGACCTGTAAGCTCAGTCTTTATCACAGTGAAGTCTTATCACAGTGAAGTCTTATCACAGTGAGGTGACAGCCCTTCACTGACATCCTGACCTGTAAGCTCAGTCTTTATCACAGTGAAGTGACAGCCCTTCACTGACGAGCTATTAATTGTCAGCAGCAGCGAAGGGGTTAAAAACTTAAGATAAATAAAGGAACACAACGTCTCAAACCAAAACGGGTTAACTCTCTCCATACGAACGGCGAAAGAGACGAGGTTAACAGCGTTTCACCACAATTACCATCATCAAAATATTGCAAGCGGAAGGCTCTTATACTGAAGAGGTGAATGTTGACAAAGAATCCCACAATTCTGGCGACAGAAGTTAAAGGTTGGGTCATTCAGACACCCACTGGACATCCGAGGGGTCTGTATAGAGGAGAAGAGAGGACTGGCCGTACTGAATGAGTTAACGGGGTGGGGTTCTGTGTTACGTTTTCTGCATGTACGTATATGTCTGTCAAGAACCACGAGGTTTTGTAACCTGACACACGAGCTTATCGAACTGTTTGAATTGTGTAACTCTTTTGTCATAACAACGGATTTCTGTGTGTGTGTGTGTGTGTGTGTGTGTGTGTGTGTGTGTGTGTGTGTGTGTGTGTGTGTGTGTGTGTGTAAAATTCGGGCTGCTCTCCCCAGGCAGAGATCGCGTAGTTATTGTGCAGTGCCGTCCTTACCCCCACCACCCCCCCACACGCACGCACACACACACACACACACACACACACACACACACACATACACACACAGATATATATATATATATATATATATATATATATATATATGCATGTGTGTGTGTAGAGAGAGAGAGGCAGACAGACATAGATAGATAGATAGATAGATAGATAGATAGATAGATATTCTGCCTGTAAGTGTATTTAGAAACATTTCTACACACTTTTGCTTTGGGACAACCCTTTTGTTGCCGTGGGCTCTTTTACGTGCCCTAAAGCGCATGCGGACCCACCGGGCCTCGGGTTTTCGTCTAATCCGAATAACTAGCGTCCAGACCACCACTCAAGGTCTAATGGAGGGGAAGAATGTACTGCAGAGAGTGGGTGGGGTTCTTCTTCTTCTTCTTCTTCGTTCGTGGGCTGCAGCTCCCACGTTCACTCGTATGTACACGAGTGGGCTTATACGTGTATGACCGTTTTTACCCCGCCATGTAGGCAGCCATACTCCGCTTTCGGGGGTGTGCATGCTGGCTATGTTCTTGTTTCCATAACCCACCGAACGCTGACATGGGTTACAGGATCTTTAACGTGCGTATTTGATCTTCTGCTTGCATATACACACGAAGGGGGTTCAGGCACTAGAAGGTCTGCACATATGTTGACCTGGGAGATCGTAAAAATCTCCACCCTTTACCCACCAGGTGCCGTCACCGTGATTCGAACCCGGGACCCTCAGATTGAAAGTCCAACGCTTTAACCACTCGGCTATTGCACTCGTCGTGGGTGGAGTTCGATTCCATGCGCTCAGATTCTCTCGCTGTCCTAGACGATCGCGTTATCACTGGATCGATCACGAAACCCACTTAAGAAACGTTTTCTTTCTGGATTCGTGTCACGCAGACCTCAACTGTGATTGCATCAGTCGTTTTACTGCCCCTCCCCCCACCCCCTGTAGTGTCATGCGTGTGCCGGTGTGACGCCACAGAGTGCCCCCCCACCCCCCACGCCCC
>NC_134907.1:16263493-16268493 GCF_041734735.1 Babylonia areolata
TCAGCGTTTGGTGCGTTATGGAAACAAGAACATACCCAGCATGCACACACACCAAAAATGGAGTAAGATTGTTTACATGCCGCGGTAAAAACGGTCATACATATCAAATAGATGGTTAGGTAGACAGATAGATAGAGAGAGAGAGAGAGACAGAGACAGAGAGAGAGAGATGTTACAATAACAATACTTTAAGACTTTCTAGATGATATAATGACGAAGTAATTACAAAAAAATGCGATTTCGAAGATGAATTATTTTGATCGCCACTGGTATGTGCGAGCAGTGTGTGTGTGTGTGTGTGTGTGTGTGTGTGTGTGTGTGTGTGTGTGTGTGTGTGTGTATGGAAGGACGTGTGTGTGTGTGTGTGTGTGTGTGTCTTTTGCTGTTGTTGTTGTTGTTGGTAGTGGTGGTGGTGGTGGTGGTGGTGTGTGTGGGTGTGTGTGTGGAGGGGGGTGCAGTATGGGTGTGTTGATGTCAATGTCTTATCTGCCCCCTCCCACATCCCCCCCACCCCCAGCCCCTCACCTCCTCCCCCACCCCCTTCTCTCTCTCCCCATCCCTCTCTCCCTCCGTGTCTTTTCCTCTTGTATGGGTATGTCTGTCTGTCTGTCTGTCTGTCCCCCCCTCCCTCCCCCTCCCTCCTCTCTCTCTCTCTCTCTCTCTCTCTCTCTCTCTCTCGCTCTTTCGCTCTCAATCTGTCTGCGACCTCGCGGCACGACTTTGACCTTGACCCAGAAATGACGTCATCCGTTACCATGGCTTCGGCCCAGTTTCCCTCGGCCCCTGTGGGTATGGCGTAGCAGGAGCCTCTCCAGGAGTCGAAGGTCCATCCATCCCGACACTGCCCGTACACGACTGTGGAGAGGGTGGGGAAAGGGAGGGTAGGGCGGTGGTGGTGGGGGGGGGTGGGGATGGGTGGGTGGGGGTTGCGGTGGTGGGGGAAGGGTGGGTAGGGTGGTGGTTTGGGGTGGGGGGGGAGATGGATGGAGGTTGTGGTGGTGGTGTGGGGGTAGGGGGGATTATGGGTAGGGGTTGTGGGGGGGGGGAAGGGAGGGTATGGAGGTGGTGGGGTGGGGGCAATGATGGGAGGAGGTTGTGGTAGTGGAGGGAGGGTGGTTGTGGGGGGTGGGGGTGGGGGTGGTAGGGTGGGGGGGTTGTTGGGTGGCGGTCGTGAGAGTGGGGGGAGGGAGGGTGGTTGTAGGTGGTGGCGGTGGGGGTTGTGGGGGTGGGGGGAGGGTGGTGGTGGTGATGGTGGTGAGGTGTGGGTGGTAGGGGGGTTGTTGGGTGGCGGTCGTGGTGGTGGTGGTAACAGGATGGTTGTGGGTGGTGTGGTGGGGGTGTGGGTGGAAGGTGGGGGGAAGGGGGTGTTGCGGTGTGTGGTAGGGGTGGGGTGGGGATGGGTGGTTGGGGATGGGGGGAAACAATCAGAAAGATTCAAAGAAATTCAGTTTGCACCTTCCCCCACCCCCACCCCCGTGCCCCCACCCCGCCCTGCCACACACCTCCCGCTCTATCCATCCCCCAACCACAAAAATAAATAAAGAAATAAAAAGATTCAAAGAAATTCGAAGATTCAAGGAAACTCAGTTATACTTTTGCCCCCACCACCCCTTCCCTCCCCAACCGTCCACCACAAGCAAAAACATTCAGAGATTCGCAGATACAAAGAAATTCGGTTATCCTTTGCCCCCCTCCCTCCCCTTCCCCCACATTTTTTTTTAATGGTGGTGGTTGTAGTGGACACAGCAGCAACAATATACGTATCAATCAAAAAAGATTCAAAGAGATGGATTTTTTTTTTTTAATTCTTTTTTATAGTTTATTTTAAGCAGAACTCGTAGCAGACAGCACGGTTTAAAATCTGACAGGACAAATTACACAGATTAATTTCTGCATTAATTGGCGGAAAGATATCCGCATTAAAAGAACTGCCCCAATGAAAACGAAAGGAAAATAACCAGCTGTAGCGTGGTTCGTTTGGAGCCTTTGTCAATCGCGTGCGTTCGCGTAGTAAGACATTTCCGTCATTTCCGATACACGGGTCCCACATACGGGGAACTTTGGAGCACTCACCCCCCAGCCGGTGTAGGAGGCAAAAAAGACTTCCAGGAAAAAAAAACACTGGCAGTGTATTTTTTCTTAGGAAAGAAACACTGCAATCTCGGAAGGGGAGTGTTATTTTCTTGTCTTGTCATGAATACATGGAGAAATACATGTTTAGTTCAATTCAACATTACGGTGTTCAGTCGTGATTGTATGCTGAGAACTCTTGTGATCAAGGACCCAATTATTAGTGTAGAAAAGACTACACCAGCCAATATTTGGGTCTACAATAATATCACTTCAGGTACTTTAGAATGTTGTTGTTGCGGTTAAGTTTACGAAGCAGAAATCATAAACACTTGATAGCGAACAGAATATTTGATACTTTCAATACAAATACGGTCGGTTACTAAATAATTACATGAAAAAGTCGTCTGAAATGATCTCTTGGTAAACACAGAGAGATAGAGACACATAGACAATAAGACAGAGACAGACACAGAGAGGGAGACAGAGACAAAGACAGATGAATGAATTGTTCATTCATTGAAGAGTGTCAGAAAATAAACGTTTAAAAAGAAAAGACAACAACAAAATTTCGTCATAGGCATCGCATCGTACCTTGTGAAGTGATATACGCTCAGCTAAGTAATCCATAGTAATACATCCTAAATCTTACTTGGTTAACTGCACTCTGGTAAGAGTACATGAAATTATCCATTACAGCCAAAGCAAAAAATGACACACACATCCTAAATCATACTTACTTGGTTAACTGCACTCTGGTAAGAGTACATAAAATTATCCATTACAGCCAAAGCAAAAAATGACCTGGTCAGCACAGCAGACATTGTACTGGCTGAAAACACACTGTACAATCATAATCTATTAACTTTCCAGAGCAAGAGAGAGAGACAGAGACAGAGGCAGAGAGAAACTGAAACTGAAACTGTTTAATGTCATCAGCATAAATGCCATAATGACATGGGGTTCACAATTTCACGGGCATTGTCAACGAAAAAAATAAACATTAACACAGAACAAACAAATACCTCAAACACTATTCAGTTTACAAATTGTCGACAACCGTCGCTAAGCGTACATGCACATCTTCATTCATGTAAGTACAAAATAAACCAAATTAGACCAAGACATAAGTATTCTAATTGCCACTGCTCGGTAAGAAAACCATCAGGCACACTAAGAAGTAAAAGTTGATATGTGTGAACTATAAGCATAATGATTTCAAACTGCAATCGAAAGTTTTCTTACTTTGTTAGCTTCAGCAAGAGAGAGAGCGAGAGACAGACAGACAGACAGACAGAGCATATCTTACCAGTGACAGCCACAAGAGTAAAAACGAGGACGTGGAAACTTCGTCGAATCATGGTCAGTTGAGCTTTGTTCCACTACCACCACCACTACAACAATTAAAACGCTTCCATCTCAAACGATTCACAAAGATTTCCCTACCCCCTCGTTTTCTCTACATTTAACAGACACCTGTCAAAAATATTTCACTGGGGCTCTGTCAGGGATGAACACTCACTTCATTATCTTATTTGTCCTGCTTCACTCTTTCAACACAGGGGCAGACCTCTTCAACCAGAAAATCACTCAACTCGAGAGTTTGGAGAAACGAAGAAGGATGTGAAAGAGATTTTTTTTTTTTTTTTTAACCAAAACTCTCCAACTTATCAAGAAGGCCGATAACCTCCACTGAAAGAGTACTGGAAGAGTCAATCTTCTGACTTGAAGGACGAAAGGGAGGGCGTTTGTTTTATCTTTTGTCCCCCACCCCCTTCCCCCTCGCCCCCAGGAAGCATAACAAGTCGGAAATGAAGGGGATTGTGGGTAATAGTTTGAAGGGTTCCGGTTTTATCTTTCAAGTGACATGTTTACCTTAGGGGCATGTCTCTCACATCTGCAGTGGCTTGAAGTCAAGAGACAAAACCATTGACCTGCAGATTAAGCTTCTTCTTGTCAGTGGAGAAGAGAGAGAGAGAGAGAGAGAGAGAGAGAGAGAGAGAGAGAGCATGCTTTGTTTTGGAGGAAGAGAGAGAGAGCTTTTTTTTTTTAATTGGCATGTCAAATAACCTTCACATTGGGAGGAAGTTTATATATATATGTATATATATATATATATATATATATATATATATATATATATATATATATGTGTGTGTGTGTGTGTGTGTGTGTGTGTGTGTGTGTGTGTGTGTGTGTACATATATACATACATACATACATACATACATGCATGCGTGTGTGTGTGTGTGTGTGTGTGTGTGATTTTCACTTTCATCTTTTTTCTGAATCCATTTTCATCACGAGCGGTTGTGGTGTGGTGTGGTGTGGTGTGGAGTGGTGTGGTGTTGTGTGGAGTGGTGTGGTATGGTGAGGAGTGGTGTGGTGTGGAGTGGAGTGGTGGTGTGGTGTGGTGTGGTGTGGAGTGGAGTGGTGGTGTGGTGTGGAGTAGCGTGGTGTGGTGTGGTGTGGTGTGGAGTGGAGTGGTGGTGTGGTGTGGTGTGGTGTGCTGTGGTGTGGAGTGGAGTGGTGGTGTGGTGTGGTGTGGTGTAGAACGGAGTGGATTGGATCGATGTGGTGTGGAATAGTGTGGTGTGGCGTGGTGTGACATGGCGTGGTGCGGAGTAGCGTGGTGTGGTGTGGTGTGGTGTGGTGTGGTGTGGAGTGGTGTGGTATGGTGAGGAGTGGTGTGGTGTGGAGTGGAGTGGTGGTGTGGTGTGGTGTGGTGTGGTGTGGAGTGGAATGGTGGTGTGGTGTGGTGTGGTGTAGAACGGAGTGGATTGGATCGATGTGGTGTGGAATAGTGTGGTGTGGCGTGGTGTGACATGGCGTGGTGTGGAGTAGCGTGGTGTGGTGTGGTGTGGTGTGGTTTGGTGTGGTTTGGTGTGATCAACTGTGGTAGGTTGTTGTGTGGTGTTGTTCGATTTGGT
>NC_134907.1:16278493-16295993 GCF_041734735.1 Babylonia areolata
ATTTGTTTGTTTGTTTGTTGTTGTTGTCGTTTTCTTGTTTTGAGGGTAGTTTTGTTTTTTGTTGTTGTTGTTGTTTTTTCTTATGTACTATATTTTTGCAGAATAAATGGTAAAAAAAAACAAAAAAACTACTACTACTGCTGCTGCTGCTGCTGCTGCAGCTACAACTAGATGTACTACTACCACTACTACTACTACTACTACTACTACTACTATAATAAAATCCAGTTATAACAGTTGTTCTCTTCTTTGATTAAAAACGAAAATGATAATCGCTTACCAGCAGCTGCGGCCAAAGCGGCGATGACGACGATAAAAACCTTCATCTTTTTTTTTTCTTCTGTCTTTTGCAGGATGGAGAAATCAAACGGTGGTGATCTGACCACAGAAGAAGAAGAAGCGAAAGTTCACTCTAGTTTTATTATTATTAATATTCTCTGGGTCAGTTCCTCCAGTTAGCTCGCACTCGGAACGCCAGAAGCACAAAGCTGATCCTTCAGCTGATTGGCTGGTCTCTGGCCAACCAATCATAAGAGTGGATTTTTTTTTTTTTTTTTTTCGTGAGGGGGCCTTGTAAGGGGCGTGGAGAATTTTGGAGTCTCGGAAAAGGCATGACAGTATTATCTCTTCAAAAGCCAGCGGTTTAAAAGCTGAGATAAAGGTGAGGAGGTGGAGGGGTGGAGGGGCGGAGGGTTGGGGGGGGGGGGCGAGGGGAAGGAGGGAGGGAGGCGGGAGGTGTTCTGGAGGGGAGGGGAGGGGGGTGCTGGTTGGACAGGATATTGTGGGAAGAGAACGTTTAGGTATATGTTAAAAAAAAATAATTTTAAAAAAAAATTAATCCGGCAAGATGACCGTTTATCACTGAATGAATAACGCTAAAGTGGGCAGGACTGCATTAAAAACTGTCCGAACAGAGAACATTGAGTCGATTTTTGTCTCACTCCTGTGACCTTACTGTAGACATTCTCTGTTCTCTGTTCAACACATTCTTACATTTCACACTTATCAAGCTTCCATGTCAACATATAAAAGAGAACGTTAACACTGATTCAATAAAACATCTGTAAAAAATGAATAAATAAACAAATTTTTTTTTTTAAAGTATATAATACTTTATCACTGATACTGAGGCTTCTGAGCTTTTCTAAACAATAAATTCTGACTGACTTTTTTGTTGTTGTTGTTGTTAATAACATGGGTATTGGCGGTGATAATTTAACTTATTGTCAGTCTTCTTCTTCTTCTTCTTCTTCTTCTGCATTCGTGGGCTGCAACTCCCACGTTCACTCGCATGTACACGAGTGGGCTTTTACGTGCATGACCGTTTTTACCCCGCCATGTAGGCAGCCATACTCCGCTTTCAGGGGTGTGCATGCTGGGTATGTTCTTGTTTCCATAACCCACCGAACGCTGACATGGATTACAGGATCTTTAACGTGCGTATTAGATCTTCTGCATGCGTTTACACACGAAGGGGGTTCAGGCACTAAGCAGGTCTGTACATATGTTGACCTGGGGAATCGTAAAAATCTCCACCCTTTACCCACCAGGCGCCGTCACCGTGATTCGAACCCGGTACCCTCAGACTGAAAGTCCAACGCTTTAACCACTCGGCTATTGCGCTCGTCAATTGTCAGTCAATAACTGTCCCTAAAATTAATATTTATACACATTCACACGTTCAACTTTCACACCACGGATAAAATGGTCTGACATAAGTCTGTGGATCAGTATCAGTAGCTCAAGGAGGTGTCACTGCGTTCGGTCAAATCCATATACGCTACACCACATCTGCCAAGCAGATGCCTGACCAGCAGCGTAACCCAACGCGCTTAGTCAGGCATTGAGAAAAAATAAATAAATAAATAAAATAACAAATGTCTTCAATCACCGATATGTGTGACGGGACATTAAACAAAATTCCCCCATACAGCTGGGCCAACAGCAAAGTGAGAGCTGTAGGATCAATGGTTTCTCCGCTACAATGGGGAGTCATTTGCAGCTTAGACTTTCGTGAAGGGGACTGTGACTCTCAAACTAGGAGGCAAGATAGCACTGGCTCTTAGCGCTGCAGCCTTGGGGGGTCAGCTGGCATTTATTTTGGGGACCATCCCAACGCCAACTGTTCTAGAACCCTCTTGGCCGAGAGGGTGGGGATATAGCTTGGGGCAAGACACTCTTAATAATAATAATAATAATAATAATAATAATAATGGATACTTATATAGCACACTATCCAGAAATCTGCTCTAGGTGCTTTACAAAAAACGCTTTTGTTAACATAAAACATTACATCTATGTTACATACACACACCAAAATGTGGCTACACACACACACACACACACACACACACACACACACACACACACACACACACACACACACACACACTGAATACATACATTTTAACATACATGTGTATCTAACAGCTACCCTAACACATACGCACACATAGGCAGGCACAAACTTACATAAACACACGCACACACAATACACATTCATATACATGCATGTAGTTATGTACACATACATATGTATACACACATAGTCAAGCACAGCTAACGCAAAGGAAGTGGACCTGCCACAATTGAACTTACTGCTGAGGGAAAAGGTGAGTTTTGAGACGAGATCTTGGCTATAATCGAATTCTAAGCCCAGACAGTCGTGACAGCAGCTGCCTCTTCTGCTGTTCTGATGGTCACTGCTGCCTCCTCTGCTGTTCTGATGGTCACTGCTGCCCCCTCTGCTGTTCTGATGGTCACTGCTGCCCCCTCTGCTGTTCTGATGGTCACTGCTGCCTCCTCTGCTGTTCTGATGGTCACTGCTGCCCCCTCTGCTGTTCTGATGGTCACTGCTGCCTCCTCTGCTGTTCTGATGGTCACTGCTGCCCCCTCTGCTGTTCTGATGGTCACTGCTGCCCCCTCTGCTGTTCTGATGGTCACTGCTGCCCCCTCTGCTGTTCTGATGGTCACCGTGCTGCTGCCCCCTCTGCTGTTCTGATGGTCACTGCTGCCCCCTCTGCTGTTCACTGCTGCCCCCTCTGCTGTTCTGATGGTCACGGCTGCCTCCTCTGCTGTTCTGATGGTCACGGCTGCCTCCTCTGCTGTTCTGATGGTCACTGCTGCCCCCTCTGCTGTTCTGATGGTCACTGCTGCCCCCTCTGCTGTTCTGATGGTCACTGCTGCCCCCTCTGCTGTTCTGATGGTCACTGCTGCCTCCTCTGCTGTTCTGATGGTCACTGCTGCCCCCTCTGCTGTTCTGATGGTCACTGCTGCCCCCTCTGCTGTTCTGATGGTCACTGCTGTTCTGATGGTCACTGCTGCCCCCTCTGCTGTTCTGATGGTCACTGCTGCCCCCTCTGCTGTTCTGATGGTCACTGCTGCCCCCTCTGCTGTTCTGGTGGTCACTGCTGCCCCCTCTGCTGTTCTGATGGTCACTGCTGCCCCCTCTGCTGTTCTGATGGTCACCGTGCTGCTGCCTCCTCTGCTGTTCTGATGGTCACTGCTGCCCCCTCTGCTGTTCTGATGGTCACTGCTGCCTCTTCTGCTGTTCTGATGGTCACTGCTGCCCCCTCTGCTGTTCTGATGGTCACTGCTGCCCCCTCTGCTGTTCTGATGGTCACTGCTGCCCCCTCTGCTGTTCTGATGGTCACTGCTGCCCCCTCTGCTGTTCTGATGGTCACTGCTGCCCCCTCTGCTGTTCTGGTGGTCACTGCTGCCCCCTCTGCTGTTCTGATGGTCACTGCTGCCCCCTCTGCTGTTCTGATGGTCACCGTGCTGCTGCCCCCTCTGCTGTTCTGATGGTCACTGCTGCCCCCTCTGCTGTTCTGATGGTCACCGTGCTGCTGCCTCTTCTGCTGTTCTGATGGTCACTGCTGTTCTGATGGTCACTGCTGCCTCTTCTGCTGTTCTGATGGTCACTGCTGCCCCCTCTGCTGTTCTGATGGTCACTGCTGCCCCCTCTGCTGTTCTGATGGTCACTGCTGCCCCCTCTGCTGTTCTGATGGTCACTGCTGCCCCCTCTGCTGTTCTGATGGTCACTGCTGCCCCCTCTGCTGTTCTGATGGTCACTGCTGCCCCCTCTGCTGTTCTGATGGTCACGGCTGTTCTGATGGTCACTGCTGCCCCCTCTGCTGTTCTGATGGTGACCTGCCCCCTCTGCTGTTCTGATGGTCACTGCTGCCCCCTCTGCTGTTCTGATGGTCACTGCTGCCCCCTCTGCTGTTCTGATGGTCACTGTCGGACACGACTGACTGCCATACAAGACAACAACACCAACTGTGTAGAAAGCGTGAAACACACACACACACACACACAGCATTAACCCCATCACTGCTGAACACGAATGAATGAAATGAAATCAGTATGGGCCACCTAGAAGTGCAAGAACTACGCTACTTCGCGTGAGTAATTTTGAAAGCGGTGTGATTTATTTTGCTGGATTAAAAAAAAAAAAAAAAAAAGCGTTCCAAAGAGCAATGCATCAAAATAGAAAGTTCCAGTTCCTCAAGGAAGCGTAATTGTGTTCGGACAAATCCATATAACCTAGGCCACATCTGCAAGACAGATGCCTGACCAGCACCATGACCCAACGTGCTTAGTCAGGCCAGATACGGTAGTACAAAAACGTATGAAATAAACTTGAAGTTTATGGCTTTCTGTGACATGGTATGCAAAGATATTGGACTACACATGTCTAAAAAGGTCATTTTGTGCAATTTGTCGTGACGGTTTCCATGGAAACGAATCCAAAATGGCCGGAGAAAAAAAATTAAAAGCTTAGAACTTCGGTACTTTTATAGATATGTTATTTCTGTTTGTTTTATTTGATTTATTTGTATTTGTTCTTTATTATAGTGCAGTGGTATTTTGGAATTTAAATAAATACTTTTTTTTTATTGAAATGAGTATAAATTCCTTGACATATTTTTTTTCAAATGAGTGTATATTCATTCTTTTACTAGTACTATACAAACCACTGCACTATAATAAAGATGAATACATAAAGAAAGAAAGTACTAAGTTTGAACATGCTATCTTTTAAAGTTTTTGAACATTAGCATTTTGAAAAATGGTATTACGAGGACAAAACACAAAACTGAGCAAACAGGAAAAGAAAGAGATGTGCTTGTACTCACAAGAAATCACACATGTTGATGCTGTTTAAAGCTTTATTTAAGTGAATATAGTACCCAGGTGAAACGGACTATAAAGATTAGATGTTGAAGAAGCAAATTATGCGAAAAAACGAAAATCACAAAAAAACATGATTTTGGTCAAAATTTCACTACCGTGTCAGGCCTTAAGTTAACTGCCAACATATATTTGTGTTTCTGTCAGAGTAGATTTATTCTACTTTGTTTCCTTTTTTTCTTCTTCTTCTTCTTCTTCTGGTTTTTTTTTTTTTTTTTTTTTTTTTTTTTTTTTTCCTGTCGTTGCCGTGGGTTGTTTTTCAGTGCGCCAAGTGTCTGCTGCACAAAATTCTGTATAAAGTATAAAAAAAAAAATCAACTTCAATAGGAAAACAACTAAGAACTGCAGACAGGAAAAAATACCCCCCAAAATGGGGGGCGCTCTCAGTGTAGCGACGCGCTCTCCCTGAGGGAAAGCAGCACACACACACACACACACACACACACACAGAGAAAATGTTTTGGATGACGTAAAACAACCCACGGCAACAACAACAACAAAAAGCTGCTGTCCTTGGCAACGTTCTGTAGAAACATTCACTCTGACCAAACTTATGAACAAATGAACGGACTTCTTTTTTTTTTTATTGCGGGGGGGGAAAAAAAGGAATAAGCACAATAGGCTTGTTTTCATCCTGCCCTCATGAGAGACAGACAGACAGAGACAGACAGACAGACAGAGACTCACAGAGACAGAGAGAGACAGAGAGATACAGAGAGACACAGACACAGAGAGAGACACAGAGAGAGAGAGGTTCAGAATGCAAATGCGCACTCTGTCACACACACACACACACACACACACACACACACACACACACACACACACACACACACACACACACACACCACGTAGATAACCCACACAAAGAAACATCTTGTATACAACGTTTATTCGTATTACAAAAGCTTAACTTGCTGTACCACACGGAAAACTGCAACAATAAGCATAATACCTGGTGGCGCGTGCGTGTGTGTGTGTGTGTGTGTGTGCGCGCGCGCGCGCGTGCACGTGGTTATATCTGTGTGTGTTTGTGTGTGTGTGCGCGCGTGCGTGCGCATGCAAGTGTGTGTGCATGTTTGCAAGTATGTGCGCGTGTGTGCATGTATATGTGTGTGCGTGTGCGTACAGGTATGTGTGTCCGTGTTTACAAGTATATGTACGAGTGCGCATTTATGTGTGTGTGCGTGTGCATGCATGTGTGAAAGCACTTGAAAGTTTTCCACAACACAATCAACCTCACAAGCACAAAGAGAACCAAACACCTCCTTATACACTCCTCTTCCTCCTCCTCCTCCTCCTCCTCCTCCTACTCCCCCACCTCCCCACTATCCTACACCCACCCCCACCCCCTCACCATTTTCAACAACTGGATGATCAGATAATATAATCAGACCTTGCTTTTAAAGAATCAGTTAGATTGGAAAGCGGGGGGAGCAAGGGGATGGTGGAGGATTAAAACTTTTTTCTTTTTTTTTTTTAAAGAAGAAGAAGTAGACACAACTTCTCAAAAAGGTGTATAAAAGAAAAAAAAAGTTCACGAGAATGTTTCCAAAGAAAAAAAAATGAAAGAAGAAGGAGGAGGAGGAGAAAGACAAGAAGAAGGAGGAGGAGGAGGAGAAAGACAAGAAGAAGAAGGAGGAGGAGGAGGAGGAGAAAGACAAGAAGAAGAAGGAGGAGGAGGAGAAAGACAAGAAGAAGGAGGAGGAGGAGAAAGACAAGAAGAAGGAGGAGGAGGAGGAAGACAAGAAGAAGAAGGAGGAGGAGGAGAAGAAAGACAAGAAGAAGGAGGAGGAGGAGGAAGACAAGAAGAAGGAGGAGGAGGAGGAAGACAAGAAGAAGAAGGAGGAGGAAGAGGAAGACAAGAAGGAGGAGGAGGAAGAGAAAGACAAGAAGAAGAAGAGGAAGGAGGAGGAGGAGAAGAAAGACAAGAAGGAGGAGGAGGAGGAAGACAAAAACAAGAAGAAGAAGAGGAAGGAGGAGGAGAAGAAGAAGGAGGAGGAGAAGAGGAGAAAGACAAGAAGAAGAAGAAGGAATAGGAGAAAGAGAAGAGGGAGAAGACGAAGAAGAAGAGCAGAAAATCAAATCGTCATCGTGTTTAGAAAAATTAAATAAACATATATATATATATATAAAAAATTAATAATAAATGAATAAACAGATAAAATGATGATATTCCTCTGTGCAAATTATCAACGTGATACGTAATGGTGATTATGATGGTGGTATTATCAACACAACAAAAACACACATTCTTTTTTCTTTTTTTTCTTTTTTTTTTTTTTTAAATCTAAGTCTGTAAATCATTCTCATCATCGTCGTCGTCGTCGTCGTTTGTCGTCGATGACGTCTTCATCAAGGTCAACCAGTGTGACATTTTCTCTGGGAGCGTTGATGAGAAGGATGGCCATGGTTCTAGCCAATAATGTCTCCCCCACCAATTCCGAACCTGGAGACAGAAAAAAAAGAAGAAAAGAGAGTGAGAGGGGGGAGAGAGAGAGAGAGAAGAAAATAACATAAATAAAAGCGAGACAGGGACTCAGACTTGTGTATTTTATTCATTTTAGGCCTTCGCCCCATTTGAAGACAGGCAACTTTTTTTTCTTTTTTTTTCTTCTTTTTTTTTTTCTTTTTTTTAAAGACTGCAACTGGACAAAACGCAACAATCTGAAATTATCACATCACGAAAGACTGCAGCTGGACAAAACGCAACAAATTAGAAATTATCACACGTCACAAAAATTACGACACAAGAGTCTCAGTTCACTTCAGTTCAGTTTAGCCCAGTTACTGAAGGAGGCGTCACTGTGTTCGGACAAATCCATATCCGCTACACCACATCTGCTTAGCAGATGCCTGACCAGATATATATAGCGTAACCCAACACGCTTAGACAGACTTTAAGGAAGAAAACGGGTTAATCGATAAATAAATGAATAAACAGATAAACAAAAATGAAAAAAACAACCGAATAAGCAAATAATGAATAGAATAAAAACAGAAGTTAGAATGCTAGATGAATACAGAAAAGAAAAGAATAATGAATAATGATATCGGTATATGTGAATGATAATATTGATAATGTAAACAAACAAACAAATAAATGAATAAATACAAATGAACTCTCTCTCTCTCTCTCTCTCTCTCTCTCTCTCTCTCTCTCCCTCTCCCATGTATCGCAGATACCATGAGAGTCTCACGTACGTAACTGAAATACACATAAGTGGAACAAACTTTTTTGAAAATGACTTTTACAACAATTAACAACAACAACAACAACAACGAAAACCACTCCACGGGGGATAGCAAGCAACTCACGGTTTCTCACAGATGTAATCGACGACAACAACGACAACAACAACAACAACGAAAACCTCTCCACAGGGGATAGCAAGCAACTCACGGTTTCTCACAGATGTAATCAACAACAACGACAACAACAACAACAACAACAACAACAACGAAAACCTCTCCACGGGGGATAGCAAGCAACTCACGGTTTCTCACAGATGTAATCGACAACAACGACAACAACAACAACAACAAAACCCCTCCACGGGGGATAGCAAGCAACTCACGGTTTCTCACAGATGAAATACTCGGGTGAGTCACAACTTCCGTCTTCCCATTTGTAGTGCAGATTCTCTGACATGCGCAGACAGGCCTGGTGTTGGTGGGTGTTGGACGGCTGTCCGGGTGCCCAGAAGGTAGCTGTGGGATCTATCAGGGACTGGGATTTGGTCCAGATCCACGTCCCCTCTTCCAGGAAATCCCCTCCCCCGATCCAGAAGTCATGATCGTTGACGAAGCCGCCTGTGGAGAGGGTAGGGGGTGGTGTGTGTGTGTGGGAGAAGGTTTCAATGTTTTCTTTAGTCAAAGGTTTACAGATACAAATGTAACTCAAACATTGGAAATGGTACAAAATAAGGCTATGTTGTTGCTCTAAGTGGTTTCTTTTTCTTTCTTTCTTTTTTTCTTTTCTTTTTTTCTTTTTCGTTTTTTAGTCAAAGGTTTACAGAAACAAATGTAACTCGAACATTGGGACTGTACAATGAATTATCACGTTTATGTTATTGCTCTGAGTGGTTTTAATATTTACTTCAGTCAGAGGTTCCCAGATACTAATATAACTGGTACGCTGGGATGGTACAATATTAGGCAGATACAAATGTAACACGTACATTGGGATGGTGCAATATTAGGGTATATTTCTCTGGGTGGTTTCGACATTTTTCCTCAAGTCAAAGGTTTACAGATACAAAATTTAATGTGACTTGAACGTAGGGATGGTATAATATCAGGTTTATGTTGTTGCTCTTAGTGGTTTCAATGTGTTCTTTAGTCAAAGATTTACAGATACAAATATAACTCGTACATTGGGATGGTACAATATTAGGCTGTGTTGTTGCTCTGAGTTGTTTCAATATTTTCTTCATTCAAAAGTTTACAGATGAAAATGCAATTCGTACATTGAGTGGTACAATATTAGGCTATGTTGCTTTGAGTGTTGATAACTGCACATCAAAATTATACGACTTCACGATAAATATTCATTCATGCAATGTGGGGGATGGGGGATTTTTTGTTGTTGTTGTTTGTTTGTTTGTTTGTTTTCGGGGGTGGGGGTGGGGTGGGGAGGGTCAGTGAAGGGTAGGTGGGCGGGATTAATGTTTGGTAAGGGAAGGAAGAGGGAGATGAAAGAGAACGAACAATTATTCGTACATGCATACAACATACATAATTGCCCGCTCTTTTTGCGTGTGACATGATATTACACTTACTGTGTGTGTAGTAGTAGTAGTAGTAGTAGTAGTAGTCTTCAGTTTAACGTCTTCCACTTTAAGTGATATTAGACGTGGAAAAAAAAAGGGGGGGGGGGGGGGTGCGGGAGGGTGGAGGGCGGGGCGTGGTGGAGGGAACGGTATTGGGCAGAGGGTGAAAAATGTGTGTGTGTGTGCGTGTGTGTGTGTGTGAGAGAGAGAGGTTCTGTTTTTTGTTGTCGTTTTTTGTGCTGTTCTTGTTTGTTTCTTTTTTGTGTTTTCTTTCTCTGTGTGTGCGTGTGCGTGCGTGGGTTTGTTTTTTTTTGTCAAAGCATCATTAGAATCATTCCAATAGTGATTCTATTTATCATACCCAGCATTGTCACAGTAGTTTTTTTTTTCATCTGAGGTACTGTAGTACAGTACAATGACACACAGGTTTGGTCTTTTTGACTCACTTGTGTAAACAAAGTGAGTCTATGTTTTAACCCGGTGTTCGGTTGTCTCTGTGTGTGTGTGTGTGTGTCTGTCTGTCTGTCTGTGTGTGTGTGTGTGTCTGTGTGTGAGTGTGTGTGTGTGTCTGTGTCTGTGTGTGTGTGTGTGTGTGTCTGTGTGTGTGTGTGTGTCTGTGTGTCCGTGGTAAACTTTAACATTGACATTTTCTCTGCAAATACTTTGTCAGTTGACACTAAATTAGGCATAAAAATAGGAAAAATTCAGTTCTTTCCAGTCATCTTGTTTAAAACAATATTGCACCTCTGGGATGGGCACAAAAAAATAAATAATGAAACCTAATTATATGCAAACTGCATTTACTGTTATATCTATATTTTTTGTATTCTCTAAACTTGGCACTTTGATCTGATATTCTGACCCAACAACAAGAGCAGTCATTATTATCATTTTTTTTTTGTTCAAACAGGAACTTCTTTTGCTAAGCATGGAAGTTTTATTTATTTTGCAAACGTTTTGGTGCAGCTAGTAAAAAAGGGAAATTACTCTGTAATTAATGCTAGGGGACTTAATTTGCTTTAAACTGATCTTTTTCATCTTAAACATTATATTTTGAAATTATACTCAATACATATGTTTTACTCTCAGTGTACAGGGCTTACAAATACAGAACACATTTTAACGATTAGATTTTTTTTTTCAAGTGTATCACAAGTGAGTCTTGAAGGCCTTGCCTCTCTTGTCTTGTATTATTGTCATGGATGATGTTGTTACCTGCCATTCTCTGCAGGAAACCCTCCAGGTAGTGTTGTTCATCAGCAGAGTCCACCACGGCCAGATCAGACCCCAGGATCTTGCAGTAGAGCTGCACGTGATATTCGTTCATTGTTGTGGTGTCCACTTTTTTCAGTGTCAGCGTTTGTTCTCTGTGTGTGTGTGTGTGTGTGTGTGTGTGTGTTGTGTGTGTTGTGGTGGGTGGATAGGGGGAGGGGGGGTGTAGTGTGTGTCGAGTGTCTGTCTGTCTGTCTGTCTCTCTCTCTTTCTCTCTCTTTATCATACATCTCTTTCTCCCTCTCTTCCTCTCTCCCTCTCTCTCTTTCTCCGTCTATCTGTCTATTTGTATCTCTCTCTCTCTCTCTCTCTATCTATCTATCTATCTATCTCTCTCTCTCTCTCTCTCTCTCTCTCTTTCTCCCTCTATCTGTATCTCTCTCTCTCTACCTATCTCCGTCATTTTGTCTTTTTGTCCCTGCCCCTCTGTCTACATTTCTCCTTCTCTTTTCTATTTATCTATCTAATTTCGTCCATCTTTCTAACGGTCGCACGCGCGCGCCCAAACACACATACACTACATATCCCTCCACCCACCCACCCCTCCACACTGTACACACATACTACACGCACCCACTACATACCCACCCACATTACACACACACACACACACACACACACACACACACACACACTACACACACACACACACTACACACACACCCAACAACACACACACACACCATTCCAACCTCCCCCTCCGCCTCCGCCCTCCCATCCTCCCTATCCTCCCCTCACACACACACACACACACACACACACACTCCATCCCAAACACCTCCGCCACTATCCCACTCCCTACTCCCCACACCCACCCACACACCCACACACCCACACACACCGTGGCCTGTGCCCACGTGGCTTCGGTGTCGGGGACGGCATAGCAGCTGGCACCGTGATGCATGAACCCGTTGGGACACTGGGCGCGCGCTGGAACACATACACGCACGCACGCGCGCACGCATACACACACACACACACACACACACACACACACACAGACGTTGTCATCATCACCATCGTCATCGTCATCATCATCATCGTCATAATCATAATAATGATAATCATCATCGTCGTCGTCGCCGTTGACGTCATTATCATCATCGTAATCGTCGTCATCGTCTTTATCATCATCATCATCATCATCACCATCATCGTCATCACATTCGCTGTCATTATCATCGTCGTTATCATCATCAACACCATTGTCGTCTTCTTCATCAACTGTCTTCATCATCGTCGTCATCGTCGTCATCATCATTACTATCATCATCATCATCGTCGTCGTCGTCGTCGTCATTATCACCATCGTTAGCACCATAGTCATGTCATTGTGTCGTCGTCATCGTTGTCGTCTTCATCACCATCGTCATGGTCATTATCGTCATCATCATCGCCATCGTCGTCATTGTCATCATTTTCGTCGTCAGCGTCCTCTTCGTCACCTTCATCGTCTTTATCATCATCACCATCGTCATCATCGTAGTCATCATCATCGTCGTCGTCATCATTATTGTCGTCATCATCATCGTCGTCGTCGTCATCATCATCATCACCATTACCATCGTCATCATTGTCATCATCATCATCATCATCACCATCGTCGTCGTCGTCATTGTCATAATCATTATTACGGTCGTCATCATCATCGTCGTTGTCGTCGTCATCATCGTCATCATCATCGTCGTCGTCGTCGTTATCATCATCATTGTCATCATCATTCTCGTCGTCGTCGTCGTCGTCGTCGTCATCATGACCATCACCATCGTCATCGTCATCATCATCATCGCCATCGCCATCGTCACCATCGTCATCATCATCATCATCATCGCCATCGTCGTCATCGTTATCGGAGCGGTGGCCCAGTGGTGACTGACGCCCCCTGACAAGGCAGCCAGTGTGCACGGGGTTCGATTCCCGCAATGCCCGGAGCGGAGTGGTGACTGGTTTTTTTGTGTTTTTTTTTCCTCTGCCCTTCTTCCCTCAAAGCTGCTGCCACCGTCGTGATTGTTGTAAGTCAGTGTTACAAGATGAAATAAGATCAAATCAAATCAGATAAAATAAAATAAAAATGAAATAATAAAATGAAATCAAATCAGATAAAATAAACTAAAAATGAAATAATAAAATGAAATAAAATCAGGTAAAATAAAATGAAATAAAACAAAACAAAACAAAACAAAACGAAACGAAACAAAATGAATAATGATTAATGAATAAACAAACGAATGAATGAATGAATTAGTAAGTAATTGAAACAAAACAAAACAAAACGAAACAAAATGAATAATGATAAATGAATAAACAAACGAATGAATGAATAAATGAATGAATGAATGAATGAATTAGTAAGTAACTAAACAAATGAAAAAACAAAAACAAAAATAATAATAAATGAACAAACAAATAAGTAAGTGAATAAATGAATGAATAAATAAACAAATAACTATCAGATAACAAGCTATTGGATTTAAACAAGTGTATGCAGATGAGTAAACAAATAAACAACTAAATAGATAAAATAAACAAATAACAAGATATCGGAAAAACTAAACAAGTATATGCAAATAAACAAATCACACGAAAAAAATCAACGAGTAAATCAATAAACCAGTCAATCAATCAGGCTCACCGAGGGCAGCCCAGCTCATCAGAACCGCAACCAACAGACCAAGCATGTTGATCATAGCGTTGACCCTTGAAAGAGAGAGAGAGAGAAAAAAAAAAGGGGGAACCAGCCTGATGGCGATAATGAGAACGAACAATAACCGATGGCGCACGCAATGAAAACCCTAATTGTCTCCTCCAGCTGATTTGTCTCCCTTGTGTGGTGGCTTCTCTGAAAGATATTTCTTTTCTGCGTGAGTGTGTGTGTGTGTGTGTGTCTCCTGCCCCAAGAAGAGAGCTAGGCCACGCCTTTTTTTTTTCCCCCCGAGCCCGCAAAAGGAGCCCGTAAGGAGTTAAGGGCCGAAACACTTGACTGAGGGGGTTGTCGGGGGGGGGGGGGATGTTGGGCGGGGGAACGGGAGGGAGGGGTGGGGGTGGGGGGGGCTTCCTCTCTGAAGAAGACCTCAGTTGTACTGTCCAGCTGTCCCCAGAGAGTTTCTTATCACAGTGGATAATATGAATTTTTTTCCCTGCGTCCATGGACGTAACAGGCTATATTGTGGGTACTTTTTTTTCTTTTTTCTTTTTAAATGATAACCCGTTAATCCTGAGGCCAGGGCTTTGTTTTGCATAAAGTGGGCGGAGCTAATCACAGTAAACTGACTCCCATTATTACCTATCACATCCCTCGGCCCAGCCTCCCCCCCCCCACGCCCCTCCCCTGTTCCTCCTGAACGTTGATTGGCTAAAAGGAAAAAGAGAGAGGGAGGGGCCATGGGGGTGAGAAGGGGGGGTTAGGACCATCTACAAACTCTCGCAACCTTCGACACCACAACCACCAATTTCCACCACCATATCTTAACCCCTGACCCCACTTCAGTCAAAACACACACGCACGCACACACACACAACACACACACACACACACACACACACACACACACAACGTCCAGACTGGATGGTCGAGTCTGATTGTATTATCTAGCTTTTATTTTAGTTCTGCTTGTTAAATGTATTGTGAGGGTGTGACATTTAGAGATTGTGTGTGCGTGCGTTCGTGCGTGCGTGCGTGCTTGCGTGAGTGCGTGTGTGTGTGTGTGTTGATTAAACGCTAATAAGCAGAATGTTGTTTTGCATTTATACAAGGGGGGGGGGGGATATAAGAATTAACCCTCGTCATACCCTTTGTCAACAGACTTTTGCAGTTACAGGTAATGACCAATAAATTTAATGTCAAAGTGTCAAGTGCATGTCACACACCGTCCCGCGAAACCAACCGCAGCCTACTATACTCAGTCAAAAAAAATATAAAATAAAATAAAATTTTAAAAATAAATAAGAAATTTTTTTTTAAAGAGCAACAACTTACTCCAAAGAGTGGGTTTATCTTTCCCTACTTCCTGTTACGTCTTTCCACCTCTACCTCCACCCCCCACCCTCCCCCCACTGTTCCCCTCGCACCCCCCCACCCCCACCCCCCCACCCCCCACCCTCCCCGCGCCCCCTTCACAACCACACTCTTCCGCCCTCGCACCCCCCCTCCCCACCCCCCTTCTCTACTGGCTCTTATAGCCTTCCACTTCAACTGTCCTCCTCACACACACACACACACACACACACACACACAAACTCCTGTCGCTCTCGCCACCCCCCTCCCCCTCCTCCCCCTCACATCCACCCCCATCCCACCCCGCCTCCACATCCTTGGGTTTTCTTCCTTCTTCTTCTTCTTCTTCTTTTAATGATTTTTTTTTTTTTTAACAGCTCGACTTCCGAACAAAAGAAAAAAAATCCTACATCAATTGTATTTGTAGAAAAGAAACCTTAATAGTCATACTTAGCGAAACTCGGGGGGAAATAAATAAATAAAAGAGGTCGATTTCTAAAGAAGGATAAAAACATATTTACCTATTTCGACTTTGTTTATTGTAGAAATGGGTATGAAATACGAGCATTATATAGATTTTCACAAACGGCTCGACTTCCCCAAAGATACATATGTATTTCCTATAAAAAGAACATTAATTCTAACAGTCAGGTTTTCGCGTTCATGAAGGACAGTGTGTGTGTGGTGTGTGTGTGTGTGTGTATGTGTGTGTGTGTGCTCCAAGTTTTACGAAGTCATTGGGCTTATCGTGTCAGTCTTGTCGATGGGGGTCCAGTTTTGCAGGGTCAGTTGTCTTTGCTATTACGCTGGGAGACTGTACCATAGATACTCACAGCTTGACAGATTACAGAGTCTCTCTGGGACGTCGGAAGGTGGGTGGGGTCAGGGTTAGGGTTGGAGGGCTTTAAGTGGACAGTTTGATCGGGTGGACGGTTTGATCGGGTGCATTCCAGGACTGACTGACACAGACTTGAATATATAATTTATAAGTCTGTGGATCCAGGACCAAACGCCTCGAACCACAGCAACTTCTACTGGAGCGAGATCACTGATAATGTCGGTTTCAGTTTCTTTTTCTTCTTCTTCTGTGTTCGTGGGCTGCAACCCCCACATTCACTTGTACTTACACGAGTGGGCTTTTACGTGTATGACCGTTTTTACCCCGCCATGTATGCAGCGATACACTGTTTTCGGGGGTGTGCATGCTGGGTATGTTCTTGTTTCCATAGCCCATCAAACGCTGACATAGATTACAGGATCTTTAACGTTGCGGTATTTGATCTTCTGCTTGCGTAGTATACGCACGAAGGGGGTTCAGGCACTAAGCAGGTCTGCACATACGCAGACCTGGGAGATCGGAAAAATCTCCACCCTTTACCTATACCAGGCGCCGTTACCGAGATTCGAAACCAGGGACCCTCAGATTGCAAGTCCAACGCTTTAACCACTCGGCTATTGCGCCCGTCAGTTTCTCAAGGAGGCGTCAATGCGTTCGGACAAATCCATAGAATATGCTGCACCACATCTACAACGCAGATGCCATGTTAAACCAGCAGCATAAACCAACACAACGCACTTAGGCCTTGAGTGCATGCATATATATCATGCATATATATATTTGTGCACTTATCACAGTGAGTTTCTTCTTCAGGACTTTGCCAGAAGACAACACTCTCGTTGCCATGCATGCATTGGGCCCTTTTTCAGTGCGCCTGTTAAATGCATGCTGCACACGGGACCTCGGTTTATCCCGTCTCATCCGAATAACTAGACGCTCAGTTTAATTTGCCAGTCAAACTTTGGAGAAAGGACGAGAGCGGGATTCGAACCCTGACTCTCACTATTGGCAGATGAGCGTCTTAACCATTCTGTCACAGGCCTTGAACAATTTGACCTTTTGGGGCGTCAGCCAAAATATTAGTCGTTAAACTCCACCAGAACTCTGTTGATGGATCTGGGTGTGACCGTGAATTGCATGAGTTCCTTGGTTGGTGTGTGTGTGTGTGTGTGTGTGTTGTGTGTGTTCATGTTTGTGTATGTGTGTGTTATATGTGCGTTGTGTTGTGTGTTTGTTATGTGTGTGTTATGTATGTCTGTGGTTGATGGTGGGAACTTGTGGAGACTGGGGACTAGGGAAGGGGGAGCGTGGGGGAGGGGGGGGGGGGGGTAGTGGGGATTTAAGTGGAAGGTGAATGCAGGGTATAGCTGATTTGTACAGATACCTGATTGGGATGTGTGTGTGTGTGTGTGTGTGTGTGTGTGTGTGTGT
>NC_134907.1:16298493-16318493 GCF_041734735.1 Babylonia areolata
GGTTTTACACTAACTACACTGAATACTTTCAACCTGACCCAAAAGATACGTTCAACCTCACACAGGTGATTGGTTTTTTACTCTATAATTATATTTTCAGGCAGACACATTTTATTAACGAGTTGAGTTGAGCCCCAGACGGAAAACAATGCATACATTTTTTCATTTCCATACCTTCAAACCTCCCTCAATCATTTCTTCTTCATACTGCGAGAAGCGGACAGCAGCGTCTTTCCGGAGCGGGCCAGGCCAGAAAATGAAACGTTTCCGCTAGAGAGGCCGGCACGACTGCCGCCGCCAGGTTTTTTCTTGTTCTTTTTCTCCGGCTGCTCCATGGCTGACGCTTCAGCCTCCTCCGACTCGGCGATGATCCTGCGTGCCTCGGCCACGGTCAGAGGTCTGCTGTCGTCCAGAGCACTGCTGTCTGTCGCCTCTGCATCCTGAGATCGTAATAATTGATAATAATAATGATGATGATGATGTTGATTATGATGATAAGAAGAAAGAATGATGAGAATAATGATAAGAAGAAGAAGGAAAAGAATGATGAGAATGATAAGAAGAAGAGAGGAGGAGGAGGAATAATAATAAGAAGAAGAATAGTAATAAAAACAATAATATTGATATTAATGATGATAATGATGATGATGGTAAACAGTAATAATAATGATGACGATGATGATGATGATAACTGATGATGGTAAACAGTAATAATGATGATGATGATAACAACTACAATCATCATCATCATCATGACTATCATCATCATCATCATAAAAAAATAAAAATTTTTAAAATTAACACTAACGTATTCATCATGAATGAAAACTGTTCTCTTTTATGCTTGATGATCGTCCCCATCCCACTGTTCCCTTCTTTCTTGTCTTGTCTTGTCTTGCCATGCCTTGCCATGCCTTGTCTTGCCTTGCCTTGCTATGCCTTGCCATGCCTTGCCATGCCATGCCATGCCATGCCTTGCCTTGCCTTGCCTTGTCTTCCATGCGTTGCCTTGCCTTGCCATGCCTTGTCTTGTCTTGCCATGTCTTGCCATGCCATGCCTTGTCTTGCCATGCCCTGCCATGCCTTGTCTTGCCATGCCATGCCTTGCCTTGCCTTGCCTTGTCTTGCCATGCCTTGCCTTGCCATGCCTTGTCATGCCTTGTCTTGCCATGCCATGCCATGCCTTGCCTTGCCTTGTCTTCCATGCCTTGCTATGCCTTGCCATGCCATGCCTTGTCATGCCTTGCCTTGTACTGACATGTCTTGTCTTGTCTCATCTTGGTCAGTCAACAAAGAAAAACCCCCCACGATATCAGGAAACACTCCCCCCCCCACACACACACACACACACACACCCACCCTGTCGCTCTCACCTCAATCATCTGTTTCGTCAACAGTCCATGCTGAACAGACGGTCGCAGAGGCGCCGAGGGGGGCTGGTTGCCGTAGGTAACCAGACCAGTGGGGGTGGCGGGGGCAGCGGCAGCGGGCCAAACGCTGCCCGGAGGCGCCCCCCACACGTTGATCTGGGTGCCAGAGTAATTGATGGGGTTGAAAGGCCCCTCGGGGATCTGAACCAACGGCGACTGTCGCTCTGTGTGCACAGCAAGAAAAAGGGGGAAGGGTTTTCTTTTTCCATCTCAAAAATAAAAGAATCAGATTTTTTCGGTTTTCACATTTTTCTTCTTCTTCTGCGTTCGTGGGCTGCAACTCCCACGTTCACTCGTATGTACATGAGTGGGCTTCTACGCGTGTGACCGTTTTTACCCTGCCATGTAGGCAGCCATGCTCCGCTTTCGGGGGTGTGTATGCTGGGTATGTTCTTGTTTCCATAACCCACCAAACGCTGACATGGATTACAGGATCTTTAACATGCGTATTTGATCTTCTGCTTGTGTATACACACGAAGGGGGTTCAGGCACTGGCAGGTCTGCACATATGTTGATCTGGGAGATCGGAACAATCTCCACCCTTTACCCACCAGGCACCACCCGGGACCCTCAGATTGAAAGTCTAACGCTTTAACCACTCGGCTATTGCGCCCTCAAGTTTTCAGATTCAATTTCTCAATCTGCAAATCCATACATGCTACACACCACATCCTCTAGGCAGATGCCTGCCCAACAGCACAGCACAACACGCTTCATGAGGCCTCGAGTATGGAAGGGTCTTCTTCTTTCTATTTCTAAAACATACGATCACATTTTTCAGCTTCAGTTTTAGCTTCTCGAGGAGGACTACAACTCACTGCGTTCCGACAAATCCATACATGCTCACACCACATCTGTTAGGCAGATGCCTGACCAGCGGCGTAACCCAATGCCCTCAGTCAGGCCTTGAGCAGAATTTCACTGAGTTTCAGTAGCTCAAAGAGGCGTCACTGCGTTCGGACAAATCCGTATACACTACACCGCATCTGCCAAGCAGATGCCTGACCAGCAGCGTAACCCAACAGCGTAACCCAAGGCCTTGAGAAAAAATAATAAAATAAAATAAAAATAAATAAATAAAATAAAATAAAATAATAATAATAATAATAATAGATAAATACATTTTTAAAAAAAGAACTACTACTACTACTACTAATATGTATAAGGTGCAAAAACTTGATGAAGTCAACTATAGGCGTACAAAAAATAAAATAAAATAAAATAAATTATATATATATATATATAAATGAATAAATAATAATAATATACTAAATAAAATAATAATAAAATAAATAAAAAAAATAATAATAATAATAAAATAGACAAATAAATAAATAAAATAAAAAAATAAAAAAAAGACAACAATGATGATAAATAAGCAAATAAATGTAAAAAATGCAGACACACATCCACACACATATGCATAACAGATATGCACCAAACATGCAGTTTTCCTTGAGCAGGAAAGGGTGTTGTTTCCATTTCAAAAACATACAATCAGATTTATCAGTTTTCAGTGAGGAAGCCTCACTGTGTTCGGACAAATCCATACACGCTAACAACACACCACATCTGCTTGGCAGATAACTGACCAGCATCATAACCAAGGTCAGGCCTTGAGTGCATGCATATATATGTGTGTATCTATCCAAGTGGAGTTCATCTATAGAATTTCGCCAGAAGGCAAGCATTTTGTTGCCATGGGTTCTTTTTCAGTGCGCCCAAGTGCTTGCTAGCAAGCACACGGAAACCTGTTTGTCATCTCATCTGAATGACTAAGACACTCAAGTTTGATTTTCCCGTCCAACTATGGAGAAAGGGCGAGAGCAGGATTCGAACCCCCAGACCCTCACAGACTCTGTATTGGCAGATGAGCGTCTTAACCATTCTGCCACCTTCCTCCTATGATCAGAATTATTCAACAAAGCTGGTCATTTTCTTTTCTTTCTTTGCCTTTACCATTCACTCATTAAAAAAATAACAACAAACAAACTAACTTTGATGTGATCACTGACGGGTGCAATAGCCGAGTGGTTAAAGCGTTGGACTTTCAATCTGAGGGTCCCGGGTTCAAATCTCAGTAATGGCACCTGGTGGGTAAAGGGTGGAGATTTTTCTGATCTCCCAGGTCAACACAAGTGCAGACCTGTTTGTGCCTGAACCGCCTTTGTGTGCATACGCAAACAGAAGATCAAATACGCGAGTTTAAGATCCTGTAATCCATGTCAGCATTTGGTGGGTTATGGAAACAAGAACATACCCAGCATGAACATCCCCGAAAATGGAGTATGGCTGCCTAAATAGCAGGGGTAATAACGGTCATACACGTAAAAGCCCTTTGTGTACACACGAGTGAGCGTGGTGAGCTGCAGCCCACGAACGAAGAAGAAGAAGAGGAAGCTGTGATTACTTTTTATTCAGCTTGTCTCTTGTTCAGTCTGCTATGAATCGTTAGTACTTCCATGAAAATGATAGTCACTACACGTTCTAGTACCCAGTCCATACAACAAAAAACTAGTGGTGGCCTAGTGGCTACATATCCGCCTAGGAAGCGAGAAAATCGGAGTGCACAGGATAGAATCCCAGACTCACCAGTATTTTCTCCCCCACCACTAGAACCTTTAACCCTTTGAGCCCTGAGTTCCTGAGCAATTTTAACCCTTCTGCCTGAGCTCCTGAGCCAAAATTTGCAAATAATTGGTATTAAACCCTTTGAGCCCTGACCACCGCTTTATCAGTGGTAGAGAAAAATGACATAATGCCTAACAACCGGTTGAGCGGTGCGTAAACACTTGAAGCATGCAGAGTCTCAACCTGGCCCGTCAGGGCAGAAATCAGGGACAAAATGTGTGAGAAAACAACTGTACACAACGCAGCAAGTAACTGATATGCCTGATGATTTATCGGAAGTAGAGTATGACAATGATTACTCTGATAGTGAGGTGGAATTCGAATCGGATGTTTTTGCTACAGATAGTGATGTTGAAAATGAGAATCAGCTGATCATAGGAGGCATGTCAGGTTGAGACTCTGCATGCTTCATGGTAGAAATCGATCTTTTTTATCCAAAGCACATGCACAAAACACAGTGAAAAGGCGCGGCCATGTTGGTACTACGTTCGCCGACGTCAGAATATCACGGTTTTTCTGATTGGCTCTTCAATATAAGTAAACCAATAGCAAAACACGACACAAGTGTTTAGGCAAGATGTCATTTTTCTCTACCACCGGCAAAGCGGTGGTCAGGGCTCAAAGGGTTAAGGGCGGTCTGGACGCTAGTCGTTCGGATGAGACGATAAACCAAGGTCCTGTGTGCAGCATGCACTTAGTGCACAAGTTAAAGAAGCCACAGCAACAAAAAGGGTTGTCCCTGGCAAAATTCTGAAGAAAATCCAGTCAAATACATGTGTGATCTTCAGTTTAACGTCTATTCACTACAAGTGTTATTAGACGGAAAGAGCAGTAGTGGATGAAAGAAAGGGAATGCATGTGAATATTAGTGTAAGAAAGTGTTAATGATATGTATTAGAGGAAAAGTATATTATGAGAAATTAAAGTTAAAGAGATTGTGGTGTGTAATGAATAATGTGTCATAGGAGAGAGAATATGTGTATGCATATCAACAAGTATTAACTTACAACAGAAAATTTTGTACGAAAGGCATTTAGACGAATTCTGTACAACAGACTTGTAATTTGTCTTGAATGTGCTGTTGGTATCAAATTTATAAAAAATCTTTGGGATTAGCCACATTCTTTGTGTTTACACAATACTGGTAAGATTGATTATTTGAATCTATAGGCAATTTCTTAAACCAATTTCTGGATGCATTTTCTATACTATTCCAGCATTCATGTAGATCTAACTGGATGTCAAGTTGCATTGCGCATTCGAAATTGCATGCTGCTTTTCTAGCTGCTTGGTCTACCCACTCATTAGAAGATATTCGACAGTGTGAAGGTACCCAGCAGAAAGTTATATTAATGCCCTGTTTTGTCAGTTGATGAATAATATGTTTTATTTCCACTGTCATCTCAATTTGCTTCTTCAGATTTAGAGAATCAATAGCTTGTATTACTGACTTTGAGTCTACACATAACAAAACATCACATACAGTTTTCAGAATGTCTTAAATATATTTTAAGGCCAAAAGTATGGCTATTAGTTCAGCTGTGAAAATGGAATATTGTCTACCAATATAGTATAATTTTTCCATTCTAAATGAAGGAATTACAAAAGCCGCTCCTGAATTACCATTTTCTAGAACAGATCCATCTGTATATATTTTTAGATAATTTGAATATTGATTTTCCATATGAGAGAGTACTTCAGTTTTTAACAGAAATGGTAACTGGTTCTTGGATAAATCTGTGTAACCAATGTGAATGGTAGCTTTACACTTCTCTCATTCAGGGACTGGTGAAAAAGTAGGTATTTTTGCGATTTGCTTCCCTTTTGATTCAGTGGCACTAATGATATCTGATGCAAATGTATTAATGGATGTCATAGACTGTATCGTCTTAGCTCTTTTAGCAAAATCTTTTTGTTAACTCAAATTAGCTTTTTCTTTGTAAAAGGTTTCATGTGCGGAAGATTTGATAACAAAATTTCGCAGCTGAGGCTTTCCATTGTTCATCAAGAGATAAAACACCTGCTTCTCTGTAAGTTCCTAAATTTGATGTAAGAATGGGCACACCAAGAGCGAGTTTATACGCCTTACAATCAATGCTTTGCAGCTTCTTTAACAAATGCAGTGGAGCACTGAAAAATACCTCTCAGGCGTATGTCAAGCGTGAACGTACGAGGAAGGTAGCAAGAGATATCAATGCTTTGGTATCTTGGCCCCAGTGTTGTTTACAAATTATTTTAAGGAAATTTAGACCTTTCCTTGCTTTGTTTAATACATAGTCAATATGATAATTCCACGAAAGTTTTGAAGAAAGATAGACTCTCAAATCTTTAACCGATTGTGTATATCTGATCATAGTACCATTTATTGCAAACACAGGGAGCTTTTCTGGGTCTGGTCCTGTATTAAATAGCATCATATCTGTTTTTTCAAGGGACAATGACAAGCCATTTTCAGTCATAAAGTTGCTGATTTTATCAAGTTCCCGCTGGTATATTTTCTTTGTGAAATTCAATGTTCTAGTAGGCGTTTTATTTTTCATTGTCACCTTCTGTATTAAAGTCATTTGGACCCTGAGGTAGGTATACAGATATGACCGTTAAGAGTGAAGAATTAAACTGGACTTTTACAGCACAAGAATGAATAATTGGTATATCTGGTGGAATGGGACTCTGTGTGTGTGTGTGTGTGTGTGTGTGTGTATGTGTGTGTGTGTGTGTATGTGTGTGTGTGTGTGCGTGCGTGCATCAGTGCGTGCGTGTGTGTTTGTGTGTCTGTCTGTCTGTGTCTGTCTATGTGTGTGTGTGTTTGTCTGTGTGTGTGTGTGTGTGTGTGTGTGTGTGTGTGTCTGTGTGTCTGTGTCTGACCAAAAGATACAGGAAATGAGTGAAGAGCGCCTAAGACAGCTGTCAGTCATAGGCAGCCTGATGATGTGCAAATGACCCCGTCTTTGAAAAACCCTTTGAGTCCGGCCTCTGATCTAAAGATGGGCGCTACATAAGTATCAACAATAATAATGATAATCATAAGAAGAGGAAGAGGAGGATGAAGAAAAACAGCAATGAAATTAACAACAATAACAGTAATAATAGTAGTCGTGATAATATCAAGAAGAAGAAGAATGATAATGATCATTTTGTATTGAGAGGTCACCAATAACTTGCCTCTCTCTGGTTTCCCACATAGTCCACAGTAGACCAACAGATGGTTTGACCTTGTCCAACAGAAGACAGTGTTTTCAAACAGAAATCAATAGCTTCAAACAGAAGACAGTGTTTTCAAACAAAAACTAAAAGCTTTAAACAGAAGATAGTGTTTTCAAACATAAATTAAAAGCTTCAAACAGAAGATAGTGTTTTCAAACAGAAATTAACAGCTTCAAACAGAAGATAGTGTTTTCAAACAGAAATTAACAGGTTCAAACAGAAGATAGTGTTTTCAAACATAAATTAACAGCTTCAAACAGAAGATAGTGTTTTCAAACAGAAATCAATAGCTTCAAACAGAAGATAGTGTTTTCAAACAAAAACTAAAAGCTTTAAACAGAAGATAGTGTTTTCAAACATAAATTAAAAGCTTTAAACAGAAGATAGTGTTTTCAAACAGAAATTAACAGCTTCAAACAGAAGATAGTGTTTTCAAACATAAATTAACAGCTTCAAACAGAAGATAGTGTTTTCAAACAGAAATTAACAGCTTCAAACAGAAGATAGTGTTTTCAAACAGAAATTAATTAGCTTCGAACAGAAGATAATAGCTTCAAACTGAAGACGACGGCTTCAAACAGAAAATATCTGTTTCAAAGAGAAGATAATATTTCCAAACAGTGGAAAATATAATGCTTTCAAACAAATTTACAGTTTCAAAGAGAAAATAATATTTCCAAACAGGAGACAATATAATGTTTTCAAACAGAAATTAATAGTTTCAAACAAAATGTATTTCCAAACAGGACAAAACATAACATTTCAAACAGAAATTAACAGCTTCAAACAGAAGATAATATTTCCAAACGGGAGAAAATATAATGTTTTCAAATAAATTAACAGCTTCAAACAGAAGATAATATTTCCAAACAGGAGAAAATAAAATGTTTTCAAACAAATTAACAGTTTCAAACAGAAGATAATAGCTTCGGGCAGAAAATATTAGCTTCAAACAGAAGATAACGTTTCCAAACAGGTTTTTTTTTTTTTTTAATTTTGAAACAAATTAACAGCTTCAAACTGAAGGTAATATTCCCAAACAGGAGAAAATATAATGTTTTCAAACAGAAATGCAGGAAATATTAGCCTCAAACGGGCGCAATAGCCAAGTGGTTTAGGCATTGGGCTTTCAATCTGAGGGTCCCGGGTTCGAATCACGGTAACGGGGCTTGGTGGGTAAAGGGTAGAGATTTTTCCGATCTCGCAGGTCAACATATGTACAGACCTGCTATTGCCTGAACCCTCTTCATGTGTATACACACGCAGAAGATCAAATACGCACATTAAAGATCCTGTAACCCATGTCAGCGTTCGGTGGGTTATGGAGACACGAAAATACCCAGCACGCATAAAAAAAATGCTAGTAATGGTCAAAGTTATAACCACTGAGCATTAATAGAAGAAGAAGAAGAAATGGAAGGTCATATTTCCAAACAAGAGAAAATATGTTTTCCAAAACACTAACAGCTTCAAACAGAATAGCTTCAAACAGAAAACATTAACTTCAAACAGGAGATAAGCTTTCTGAACAGGAGAAAATAGAATGTTTTTTAACAGAAATTAATAGCTTCAAACAGAAGCTAATACCTTCAAACAAAAGATAATAGCTTCAAACCAAAGATAATAACTTCAAACCAAATATATTAGCTTCAAACCAAAAATAAGATATTGTTTTCAACCATAATGTAGCAGCTTCAAACCGAAGATAATAGCTTCAAACAGAAGACGGTGTGTTCAAACAGAAGGTAATAGCTTAAAAAAGAAGAAAAAAAAAAGAAGAAAATGATTTCAAACAGGAGAGAGTGTAATGCTTTCAAACAGAAATCAATAGCTTTAAACAGAAAATAATGTTGTCAAACGGAAGAATGTGTTGCTTTTAAACACAAATTAACACTAACAGCTTCAAACAAAAATGTTTTCAAACAAAAGATTTTTAAAAAATCTGAACAGAAGATAAAGTTTTCAATTGTAACAATTAACCAAAGTGACATACTTATTTGGAGAACACTTTGGAGGATCCTTCAATGTCTTCTGTTTCTGTGATTCTGTTGGTTTCCAGGACATTCCAGGACATATCCCTTTTGCCCACAAGACTTAAAGCTGCCATGGTCTACGTCATTTCTGCCTACAAGACTGAAAACTACAACTGCCTGCAATTTTAGTTTGTAGGACTGAAAACACTGTCACTGTCTATATTCTTTTTAGTTTGTAAGACTGAAAACTGCCATTGCCTAAGCGACAGAGTGAAATCGGAATCTTAGCCAAGCTTAGAGAAAGAGAGGGAGAGAGAGGGAGACATAGGGAGAGTGTTCATGTGTGTGTGTGTGTGTGTGTGTGTGTGTGTGACATCCTAAAGATAATACAACCCACATGTTAACTGGCTGATTAACTGACTGTGTCTAACAGTGAAAATTAAACCTGCTGTCTCACACCTCCACCTGTTTGACAAGGCCAGTATGTGACGTTGAAACACCACCTCCAGAACAATGAACAATATTGTAGTGTACTGTAATGTATTGTATCATATTGCATTGTATTGTACTGCATAGTACTGCATTGTATTGCACTGTATTGCATTAAATTGTATCATATCGTATCGTATCGTATCATATCGCATCACATTGTATTGCATTGAATTGCATTACATTGAATTGCATTGCAATGTATCATATCATATTGTATTGCACTGCATTAGATTTTATTGTATCATATCATATATTGTATTGCACTGTGTTGCACTGTACTGCATTGCACTGTATAAAATTACATTTATGTCACAACAGATTTCTCTGCGTGAAATTTGGGATGCTCTTCCCCAGGGAAAACAGGTTGCCACAATGACAGTGCAATGCTACCTGTTTTGTTGGGTTTTTTTTTTAGGGGGGTGGGAGTGAGGGTGGGGGGCTGGAGGGGGGCGGGATTCTTTCTTTTTTTCTGTCTGCAACTGTATCTGTTATACTATTCAATTGGACTGTGTAAAGAACCTTGCCAGAGACAACCTTTCTCTTCCACTGGGTTCTTTTACCTGCACTAACTGCACATGGGGCCTCGGTTTTATCACCTCATCCTAACGACCAGCGCCCAGACCACCACTCGAGGTCGTGGTGGAGAGGGGGAGTAGAAATATCAGTCTGTACACGGGAATCGGTTTTTCCTATGGCTGTTATGCCAAGGGCGAGCGGTGAGGTTAAGCTCTCACGACTCTATAAAAAAAAAAAATCTAATACTCCCAAGACGTGCGTCTCAAATAGCCTCTATCAGCCAAAGCCCAGCCCTTGGCCTTCACATAGCGGAGCCGTTTCCACTGACAAGGAGAAGAAGGGGTGAAGGCAGGTAACTGGCGCCTTAAAACCAATCGCTTCGGGTGGACGGAGCTTGTCAGCCTTGGCGGGCAGTCCATCTAGGGGTAGGAAAACCTCCCCTGGTTCCAAACCTCCGCTGCCTTGTGGGCTACACCCTCTTAAGGGAAAGGGCTTTGGGAGTCAGCCCTGAGGAAAAACAAGGGCAGGTGATGCTCTTCAGTCTTGGTCAGCAGATCACCCGCAAGAGGGAAACTTGGGGGAAAAGAAAAACAATGCTGAAGACGTATGTACTGGGCCCCAGTGGCCTATAACAGTGGTACAATGCGATTATGGATGGACAATGGACTTGAACTCATGGGCGCTCATTTCCAGGATTGGTGCATTATCTCTAAGCTACAGCTTCACATTCCGTCATACCCTAAAGATAAGAGTAGTCGTCGAGTGGTGACGCATCCGCCTGGGAAATGAAAGAATCTGAGCGTACGGGATCGAATTCCACGCTTTGCCAGTATTTCCTCCCCGTCCACTACGACACTTTGAGTGGTGGTCTGGACGCTGGTAATTCTGCTGAGACGATAAATCAATGTCCCATGTGTAGCATGCACTTAGCGCACATAAAAGAACCCATGGTAATGAAAGGGTTGTCCTTGGAAATATTCTGTAGAAAAAAAATCCACTGAGATAGGAAAAAAAATAAATACAATAGCTGAGTGGTTAAAACATTGGACTTTCAATTTGAGGATCCCGGGTTCGAATCTCGGTAACAGCGCCCGGTGGGTAAAGAGTAGAGAATTTTTCCGATCTCCCAGGTCAACATATGTGCAGACCTGCTAGTGCCTGAACCCCCTTCGTGTGTATCCGCCAGCAGAAGATCAAATACACACGTTAGAGATCTTGTAATCCATGTCAGCGTTTGGTAGGTAATGGAAACAAGAACATACCGAGCATGCACATCCCTGAAAACGGAGTATGGCTGCCTACATGGTGAGGTAAAAACGGTCAAACACGTAAAAGCCCATTCGTGTACATACGAGTGAATGTGGGAGTTGCAGCTCACGAACAAGGAAGAAGAGAAATACAGAAAAAAAAGAGGTGGCCCTGCACTGTAGCATGTAGTGCAATACAATACAATACAATACAATATAATGAGACGAGAGACAATAAACCATACAATACAATACAATGCAATGCAATGCAATGCAATGCAGTGCAATGCAATGCAATACAATACAATGAGACGATAAACCAAGGTCCCCAGTGTAGCATACACTTAGCACACATTAAATGAACCCACGGCAACAAAATGATTGTCCCTGGAAATATTCTGTAGAAAAATCCACTGTTACAGGAAAAACAAATACACTTGGCAGGCGGACCAAAAAAAAAAAAAAAGAGGTGGTGCTGCACTGTAGCTATGCGGTGAGAGCAGACTAAATTTCACACGGAGAAATATGTTGTGACAAAATGTAATGGAAAGGAATACGATACAATACAGTACAATACAATACAATACAATACAACACAGATATCAAACCCACCTGGTTCCTGGTCACTGTCTGCGGTCTCCAAGTTGTAAGGGTACCTCCGGGTACTGGCAATCCACTCTGGCCCTGCTGATGTTGGCCTCGTCTGGCCGCGTGACTGAAAGGTTAACAAAAAAAAAGGTACAAGGTCCCAAAACCATTTACGGCCATCGGGGAAGAGCATACACATCCACTGTGTCCACGGCTCAGCACAGTGAAGGCGGGGGCACAATCCTGTCTATCCATAAAGGGAAAGGGTAAAAGGTCCCAAAACCATTTACGGCCATCGGGGAAGTGCATTCACATCCACTGTGTCCACGGCTCAGCACAGTGAAGGCGGGGGCACAATCCTGTCTATCCATAAAAGGAAAGGGTAAAAGGTCCCAAAACCATTTACGGCCATCGGGGAAGTGCATTCACATCCACTGTGTCCACAGCTCAGCACAGTGAAGGCGGGGCCCAATCCTCTATCCACTGTTATAACTCACCCGGGACGACAGGTTTTCTCCCTTGCTTTTCCCCACAGATGGCCCATTTGTTAGGGTTTGGAAAACAAAAATTACAAAAAAATTACAAAATACAGAGTAAGAAAATGAAACTTCCAGAACTGATTTTATTACGTGTTGGGCTATTACACATAAAAAAAAAAATCAAATTTCTCATCTTATTTTTACAGTTTTGCCATTATGTAGAAAATAATTCCAATTTTTCACCCCAAATCACCATACCCATGCTTGCTTTCTACACTTAATTCACTTTCTTCTTCATCATCATCCACCTCTTCAATGTCCGACCCTTCAGTTTGTAGCATTTCAAATGTTGCCGTCACTACCTTGTTCGCTCTGCAACATTTTGAGAAGAACCCGCTTCAGACACCATTTGCCAAAAGGCTGCCACGCAAGCAGGCGACCAGTCAGTGACTTTGTCAGCGTGTGTGCGAGACAGGCCACACGACAGGCTAGCCAATCATACTATTTGGTTGTGGTGTGACCCAGAACAGCGCACTCTGCTTGAGCCAATCACAAAATAGCGTGTACAGCGCGTGATGGGATTTTTATTTTTTGGAAAATGCTATTCCATTCCGTCGTCCGAATCCGAATACATTTTACGTAGGAATGCTCACGCATTCCGTCGTCTGGAGAGAGTTAACCTTCCCCAACCAAAGTCAGGATCCTGTTCACACCTGGGTGGAGTGAGGAAAATCAGGAGTAAAAAGCCTTTCTCGTGGGCACAACCACCACGCTGAAATACAGTCTCGGATCATGATCACTGGCAAGATACAGGATCAGTCCAACGCCTTATCCGTTCTGCCACGACACCTCTTGACTGAAAGCAGAGAAAGTAATAATAATCATCATCATCATCATCATCATCATCGACATCATCATACTTACATTTCTGCCTCCAGTCCACGATTTGCATGCCGTCCATTTTCTGCGGCTGCGGCTTCGGTCAGTCGCATCAGAGTCCCAGTAAACTTCTGAGCGCTCTTCCTCTAGGTAGGCGTCGCTGTCGGTGGTGTCATCACCATCGCCGCGGACAACGAAGGTCTTGGATACCACCGTACTCTCCAACAGTCTGTCTCTGGGTGCAGGGGTAGGATGTCAGAATATGAACGGTGTTTAAACGTTATGTGTATATAAATACTATACCATGTTTTGACTGTTTCGGGGGGGGGGGGGGGGGGGGGATTGTCAGAATATGAATTTGTGCTAAAAGTTATGTGCATAAATCAAATATTATCAAGCTTTTGAATAACGCTGCACTCTCTAACAGTCTTGTCTTTAGGCAGGGGAAGGAGGTGATGGGGGTGGGGGTGGGGGAATGTCAGAATACAAATGGTGTTAAAAGTCATGCGTATGAATAGATACTATCAATGTTCTGACTGCTTTTAATGGTGTTAAAACCTATGTGCATAAGTATTATCAATCTTTTGACCAGCCTTTGGGGAAAATGTCTGAATATGAACGGTGTTAAAAGTTACGTGTACAAATATTATCAGTGTTCTGACAGTTTTTAACAGTGTTAAAAGCTATGTTTATAAATATCAATCTTTTGACTGCTTTTGGGAAACTTCAGAATATGAATGGTGATAAAAGATGTGTCTGCATACATCTATCTATCCATATATCTACATACATACATACATATATATATATATATAAGGAATACATGTTTCTTTCTCTTTGTTTTTTTGTTGTTGCTGATGGTTTTTGTTCACTTTTGTGTGTATGCATGTGTGCTTGCATGTATGCATGCATGTGTGTGTGTGTGTGTGTGTGAACTGATCAACCAACATTAGTAGCTGATCATCATCACTGTTCTCACCACAACACACTCACAAAGTGTCTTCAGAATCACACACCTTTTCCACCAACCGCCAGTTCCAAATTAATGCTGTGTGCTGCCTGGCAAAAATAATAAATCATTTACATCATCCGTCCAGCAAGCGGCTGACTGTGTTTGTCAAGACCTTGTGGTGCAGGGTGGAAGTTGTGTTGATAGATTATCTCCCTTGGACTGCTGGAATTTCTGGGTGAACATTCAACAAGCAGTTCACTCTGACAACGGTGTTGACACATTATCTCCCTTGCACTGTTGCACTTTTCTGGGTGAACATTCAATTTCTGACAAGTAATGCTGTAGTCATCAGACTGAGCCATTCGTGTTCTTCACCTCTCTCTCTCTCTCTAATCTAACTCTTTTCCAGTCCTGCCTCCCTTTCCTAGCCATCCGATCCATTGTCGTTGCCTTTGTTGTGAAACGGAATGCCAAAAAAAAAAAAAAATGTAAATAACAAAATCACTCTAAATAAAACATTAACAAAACAAAACAAAGTAAAACCAAACTAATCCAAACTAAACTAATGAAATTAAATGAACTGTAATTAACTGATTCAATAAGAACAAAAATAAAAAATGCAAAGATGAAAAAAAATAATCATAATAATCATAACGGTTTATTTTTTCACTTCATTTAAGATTATTTTTTTGTTTATCGTCTCATCCAAACGACCAGACACTCAGTTTGATTTTCCAGTCAAAATTGGAGATAAAGGGTGAGAGCAGGTATTCAAACCCAGACCCTCACAGACTCTCTGTTAGTGGCAGATAAGCGTCTTAAACGTTCTGCCACCTTCCTCTGAAAGAAATGCTGCAGATGATGCGTCGCAGCACTTAAACAACAACAACACACACACAAACTCACACAAATACACACATACACACACACATACAAACACACACACACACACACACACACACACACAAAGAACGCATAACCATCTTTACACAGCTCACCTCTACACACCCACGGCCAACGGTCTAATATCAAAGTGAAAAGACATTAAATTAAAGACAGATACACACACACACAAACACACGCACACAAACACAAACACACGCACACACACACACACAGATCTCACCTGGACACACCAATGGCCCTCACCACTCTCTTGCCGCTCTTCAGGGCGAAGGGAGCTGTGTACCTGAACGTCACCTCACGGGATCCAATGTAACGCTTGAAGGGCGCCGGTCTGGAACCGTCCGTGGTGAAGTAGATCTGGGAGTCTGGGTCATCTGGACAGGAGGAAATTGATTATGGTACACCCGCGAAAATGGAGTATGGCTGCCTACATGGTGGGGTAAAAACGGTCACACAAGTAAAAACCCACCCGTGTACATACGAGTGAAAGTGTGAGCTGCAGCCCACAAATGAACAAAAAGAAGATTATGTTAACAATAAATTATGACGGTGAGGAAGATGTTAATAATAATTATAAGAATAATAATGATAGAAATCGATGATGATGATGATGATGATAATAATAATAATGATACTAATGATATCATCATTATTATTATTTCATCATCATCATCATCATGATTGTTAGTATTATACTTTTAAGAATCTTATTGTTCTTATAGTTATCATCATCATAATCTAATAATAATAATAATAGTAGTATTGACATTAGCTAATTTTAATGATGATGATGATGATAATAATAATAATAATAATAATAGTAATGATCATACTATTACTACTAGTACTATGACTAATAATGTAATATTCAGCACTTTATCTCACAAACAGAGCTCAAAGAGTTTTACATTTAAAAGAAAAGCATTTGACTGTAAATAACCAAATAATGAAAATTAAGTTCACACACTCTTTCCAAACAGACATCATAATACCAGTCATCAAGCACACTTGCACATGTACACACACAGACACACACACACACACACACACACAAACACACACAATCTTTTAACACAGAGATTTGTCCACAGAATTTTGCCAGGGACAAACGTTTTGTTGCCTTGGGTTCTTTTGCATGTCCTAAGTACACGCTACACAGAGGACCTTGTTTCATCATCTCATCGGAATGACCAGTGTCCAGACCACCACTCATGGCCTAGACTAGAGAAAATACTGCAAAGTGTGGGATTTGATTCTGTGGTCTCAGATTCTCTCACTTCCTTGGCAGAGGCGTTACCATTATTGAATTGTAGCATATTCTATTGTATTCTATTTTGTTCTATAGTATTATTTACATTGTATGGTACTGCATGGTATTATATTGTGTTGTACTGTATCGTATCATAATTGTACTACTCTTTTGTACCAACAAAATTGATGTGCAGTGTAGTGTAGTGTAGTGTGCTGTATTGCAGTGTATTGCAGTGTAGTGTAGTGTAGTGTAGTGTAGTGCAGTAAAGTGTAGCGTAGTACTCATTTGTCACAGAGATTTTTGTGTGAAATTCAGACTGCTTTCCATAGGGAGAACATGTTGCAACACTGACACTGGGAGAGGAGGGGGCTGGGGGGCGGGGGGGTGTGGAGGGGGGTGGTGGTGGTGGTGTTTTTTTCCTGCCTGCAGTTTTATTTGTTTTCCTATCAAGGTGGATTTCTCCACACAATTTTTGCCCAGGGACGTACAACTATAAGCCATCACTACACACACACAAAGGAGAAAGTTCTACCAATAGTGATTTCAATGTAGTCGGCAGTGTTGATGGTTGTAGAGGCTGGTCGAGTGAAGCAGTTCCGTATGGCGGTGATGCAAGGATCAGGTAGCTCCCCTCTGGCACGGATCGGCATCTTGCTCACTGCGTCTGCACTCTGAGGGTGGAAAACAGTTAACCCTTTGACTGCTGCTGACAGTGGAGAATAATTATCTCCTTATTGCTGACAGTGGAGAATAATTATCTCCTTGCTGCTGACAGTGGAGAATAATCAATTGACTGCTGGTGACAGTGGAGAAAAATCAACTCTTTGACTGTCACTGACAGTGGAGGATAATTATTTCTTTGACTGATGCTGACAGTGGAGAATAATTATCTCCTTGTTGCTGACAGTGGAGAATAATTAAGCGACTGCTGGTGACAGTGGAGAATAATCAGCTCTTTGACTGAAGCTGACAGTAGAGAATACTTAACTCTTTGACTGTTGCTGACAGTGGAGGATAATTAAGTCTGACTGCTGCTGACAGTGAAGAATACTATCTCTTTTTTGCTGACAATGGAGAATAGTCAACTCTTCAAGTTCAACTGTTGCTAACTGTGTAGAATAATCAACTCTCTGACTGTCACTAACAGTGGAATAATAATTAACTCTGACTGTTGCTGACAGTGGAGTATACTTAACTACTTAACTCTTTGACTGTCGCTGACTGAGGAGAAAATCAATTCTTTCATTAAAAATTTATTAATTATTCGTAACAATGCACGTCATTGTGAATTTCTATTTTACCTTTCATGTGGCTTAGGAACTTTGTTGTGAACGGTAAACAAAGGTTTTGCCTGTGGGGGTGCTTTAATTGAGACATCGCTAGTTTCGGTGTTTGGTTCTGTAAATATTATGATTCTGTTTGTTGCCGTAACGTATGTTCGTGCTTTTACATTACTTTTACTCTGGAGTTAATTTCACTTGATTTCAAAACACGTGCAGAGGGAAGTAACTCGATCTAGGCCTCAACATAAATATTTTGTTATCGATTTTCATATCAGTCGAATCATACAAATCATTACCAAGCCTAATATACAGCCCTGCAAACTGTTCCCCCGTAGTGTAAATAATCTGCGATGCCAATTCTTACCTGTAACTTTTAAAACACAATATAATTAGGTATTTCCACGACCACCCCCACTCGCCGCCGTTGTCAAGCAGACATACTTGAAAAACAGAGCGTCCGTCGTGTGTTTTCATTGGAAGACAGGAAGTAGCGAGTGATGTGTCGTCGTCTTAGTTTCGTATGTGTGTGTGTGTGTGTGTGTGGGGGGGGGTAGATGGGTGGGTAGACATTCCAGTATTCTCATGTTTGTGATACCATTTCCGATTGATGATAATGAAAGTTCTAGATATCTGTTTATGTTTAACAAACAAAACTTTTTTTTTAGACTTTAGCCGGTGCTTTACATCGCCCCCTCAGTCCTACTCCTTAGGCTGCGCGCATTTTCTGTAGCGGAAGTGTGTGTGTGTGTGTGTGTGCGCGCGCGCGCGCGTGCATGCGTGTGTTTGTACATGTGTTGTTATGCTGTTGTTACGAAGCGATAATGTAAGCGAGTACAAAGTGGACATCTTTTACCATTTCAAATTAGTTAACGCAGCCTAGCTAAATTCGGAGGGAGGAGGGAGTGTGAGTGTGTGGGGCGGGGGGGGGGGGAGAAAAAAAAGACACCTACTGAGACATACATGTCCACGTACAGATAATAAAAAAAATATTTTTTTTAAAAACCGGCAGAGAGAAGGAGCTAGGAATGTGTGGTTGTTGGATCTTGGTTCAAACCACAAGATCGACGCGTTGGCTCGTTTAACTTATTTAATGAACGGAACCAAAACCAGCATTCAGACATTTTAATTGGTAGGCAACATGTCGCGCAGGCACGGCCGGGCGGAGGAAAGGAAATGGGGCGAGTAGCATGCAGTGGCAGTGGACCTGCCGTCTGTGAAATTGTGTGTGTGTGTGTGTGGAGATTCTGCTGGGCGCGCGTGTGTTGCTGTGGTGAGAGCGGCGGATGTTGGGGCCACAGCTAGTATGTGTACATAATTGTGTGTGTGTGAGAGAGAGAGGGAGAGAGTGCCGGAGAGAGAGTAATTAAGTAAGTAAGTAACTTTATATCAAGTAAGTGCAGGTATTTTCACAAATTCTCGGGCCAATTTTAATTAATGTTGCATAAATGGAATTCATTTTGTAGTGCCCATGCAATCGTTTCCACTTTGTTATTGTCCCATTCAATTATCCATTTGTTATACTGTGTCAGGCGCCTATGGTGGAAGCGTGGGATTTTCTCAGACACACTGCTCACTGATGGACCCCTCCTTCCTACCTCCCTACTCTTCTCCCCCCACCCACACACATTCCATGGCATCTATCCCCACCCTCCCCATACCCTCTCTCCCACCCCCCACACCCCCTTCCCTTGGCCAAGTGCAGAGGGAGCAAGTTATCAAGAAATACTAATAGTCTAAGAAAATTACGAAAATACCTATAAAAAAAAAAAAATGCAAGAAAAGGTTTTTTGGCTCTATGTATTCAGGATTTTTCACACTATCACCTGTAAAAAATCGAAGAAAATCGAATGTCAGATAAGAGCAGGAAAATTAAATAAAGAAAAATAAACACAAGGAGATGGCGCGAACGGAACACCATATTTGAGTCTGAAACATCGAGATCGTATTTACTGTTTATAGGTCAGTGGTCTGAAACACTCAACTGGGTCACGTCACTGACACCTTGTCAAGGATGCCACAACGGGGATGGGAGAGAGAGAGAGAGAGTGTGTGTGTGTGTGTGTGTGTGTGTCTGTGTCTGCGCCGGCGCACATGTTTTCAATTCAACTCCACGAAGACAAGGACCAGAGTGAAATGTATCTGGCCATCCAAATTAGGCTAGAGGCAG